>NW_025934527.1:0-72234 GCF_000764305.2 Hyalella azteca | reverse complement strand
CTCCCCATGCTACCTTCACTCCCCACGCTACCCTGACTCCCCACGCTACCCTCACTCCCCACACTACCCTCACTCCCCACGCTACCCTCACTCCCCACGCTACCCTCACTCCCCACGCTCCCCTCGCTTGTATCAATCCTTGCGCTCCCTTAACTTTCCCAACTACCCACGTTTCCCCACACCTAATATTCCCCTCAGACCGGGTGGGTTTCAACTGCCTGGTTGATGATAAAGACAACCGAGGTTGGGTGGGGTGTGCATTAAGGGTTGGAGGACAGGGTTAAGGTTAGTGTGGGGTTAGGTGAGGGTTAAAGCCTCAGGTGGCGAGGCTACCGAGGGATAATGAGAGTGGCTCTAGAGAGCACGGAGCTCAGATGCTGCACCTGATGATGCCGCTGATGCACCTGCCAAGTCCCAGGGACACACAAGTACCAGGGACACACAAGTCCCAGGGACACACAAGTCCCAGGGACACACAAGTCCCAGGGACACACAAGTCCCGTCTATATTGAAGTGCCAGCGGAAATCAGTGCCGCGGCGCCAGGTGGGCGGGACATCAATATGTGAGTGCACCATCTGGCCGCAGCCTTCAGCTGAGCGGCAGATGGTACAGCGAGGGCCACAGCTGGCACAGCCAGACCACAGCTGGCACAGCAGGGCCAGCTGACACAGTGAGGGCCACAGCTGGCACAGCAGGGCCACAGCTAGCACAGCGAGGGCCACAGATGGCACTGCAGGGCCACAGATGGCACAGCAGGGCCACAGCTGGCACAGTCAGGCCACAGCTAGCACAGCGAGGGCCACAGATGGCACTGCAGGGCCACAGATGGCACAGCAGGGCCACAGCTGGCACAGTCAGGCCACAGCTGGCACAGCGAGGGCCACAGCTGGCACAGCGAGGGCCACAGCTGGCACAGCGAGGGCCACAGCTGGCACAGCGAGGGCCACAGCTGGCACAGCCAGGCCACAGCTGGAACAGCCAGGCCACAGCTGGCACAGCCAGGCAACAGCTGGAACAGCCAGGGCCACAGCTGGCACAGCCAGGCCACAGCTGGCACAGCCAGGCCACAGCTGGCACAGCCAGGCCACAGCTGGCACAGTCAGGCCACAGCTGGCACAGTCAGGCACAGCTGGCACAGCAGGGCACAGCTGGCACAGCCAGGCCACAGCTGGCACAGTCAGGCACAGCTGGCACAGCCAGGCCACAGCTGGCACAGCCAGGGCCACAGCTGGCACAGCTGGCCCTAACGACCTCAATTTGAAGCATGCCTTACGCCTGCCATCGACAGCTGCAGCTCTGCAGCGCTTATAGCTGCTGCCTCCAGCGCTTATTAGCGGCACATGTAATTCCTATGCGTCGGGAGCGGCGCTGTTTTATCCGGGAAAAATTTGTTTTTGTGTTATGTTTCATTAATTATATTGTTGTGTTTTGTGTTATGTGTAATCAATTATATTGTTACTTGGTGTCGTGTGAAATACAATTTTTTTTGCTTGTCCCGCGTAAAAACCATTTTGCTTTATGAAATTGTTTATTAGTTGCTTTTTTGTGCTGTTTGGAATCCACAATTTTATCTCTTTTGTAGTGTGTGAAATCATTTACTTTGTTGGCTTTTATGCCATGTAAAATCCATTATTTCTTTGGCCTTATATTGTACGCAACCAATTATTTTCCTTGTATTTTGCACTGTATTTATACCATATTTCTACGAGTTATTTGCTGTGTGAACGCAATCTCTTATCAGAGATAAGAGGTCTAACACAGCAGCTGTAGCCAGCAGCAGCTGTGACTGCTCTCACGGCTGCATGCGAACTCTCGGAGATTTCTTTTTTTTGTTCTGCAAATGGCGTGCCTGAAAATCCTCGGCAACGTACTTTACATATTATACCGAAGATTAAATAGTTATTATATATTTTAAACATATACACTACTTTATTGTATATTTGCATCAATAAACTGGATTATTCATAAATTGAATTAAGTAGCATATATTTCTGATATTTTATATATGATTTTATATTTATATAAAACCATTTATTTTATATATAATCATTCTAATATATAATTTTTTTTATATCTAATCATTTTTAATCATTAATATATGTAATCATTTTATATATATTTTACGACCTCAGCGGGCTGTAACTCGTTGCGGAGGGAGGGAATGCTGGAAGGGAGGGAGATGAAGGGGGAGGGAGAGGGAGGGAAATCTGGGAGGGGTGGCAGTAGCCCAGGCCAGCTGTCGTGAGTGTTGGGATGATGTTGTAGAGAACGTGGGGAATGTGAAGAATGTGGGGGGATGGAGGTGGAGAATGCAAAGAATTTAAGGGTTATGGAGACGGAAAATGTGAGGGAATGGAAATGGGGACTGACAGCCACGACGGGGCAACAAGGGGCCACGATGGATCACTTTTTTTAGTGAACTAAGTGAAGACTTCGAGGCGTCAGTTTACTTCAGCCTGGCATGCGATGCGTTTTCTTTTTACACCGACGCCTAAACTCTACGGAGTTTGCTTCTCGCGTTTCATCTTCATTCATTATTATTCATGAAAGTTTTCGCTGTTGAATAACTAGTGATGTTTTGTGCCATTAATGATCAACTATCGTACACTTATGCAAAAAAATTAGTAGAGCTGGGGAAAGTTTTTTTATTTATGCATGTTATATTGAATACGAGAGAATGTTTTTTATTGATAATTATTTTCTAGTTTGTTTTCTTGATGTCGTACGGAATTTATTGCAGGCGCTTTCGAATTTTATATAAATATACATAATGTAAGGTCTGAATTCAGGGCTCTACAAACAAGCAAGTATTTACAGTGCACAACATAATGCAATAATGGTACGAGTAGTTTTAATATATATGATAAATAATGGAAATGATAATTGTAATAGTAATGAATAATAATGATATTGATAATTGTAAAAGTAATAGTAGTGATAAATAATGGAAATGATAATTCTAATAGCAATTGTGACGGTAGCCGATTCCATAAATCGCAGAATTCAACCGCTTAGAAGAAGGTCTCGAACCTGCAACTCATTGCTCCAGTTGATTATGTACATCACCCGGCCACGCAGCCAAGTGATTTATAATGAAGCAAATGCTAATGTGACGTAACTTTTTATTTCATTACACGCAAACTTCGTAACATAAAAATGTCGGTTGAACTAGTATAAGGTTGACCCATCAGAAGCCCATCATTTGTAGTTTAATTGTTGTTCGCTTGTGACGTCACTGATCTCAGTGACGTCACGGACATTAACCAATCACCGAAATGCGATTAAACCAGGCAACCAATCTGTCATGGGAATGACAAGATTGTATACGCTTCTCGATCTCAGTGACGTAACAAGAAAGCTGAACTGAAGGCGGAAATCCTCGTGGGTCAACCTTATACGTATAGTTCAACCATGTTGTAGGACCGTGTAAAACGTAGGTTGAGGGTGAATTGATTAATAACTTAAGTTTTTAGAGTTATTGGAAGTTAGAGACTTAAAGTGAAGATTGAGAAAGCTACAGGAATTTGGATTGAATTTTGTAAAGCTTGTATAAAGTGCTATTGTTCTCGAGACCGCGAGACCGAGGGTTTGTTTATAGTTTGAAATGGCGAGGGTATCAAAGGTGCTGACCCTTGTGGAACTCAAAACCGTCGCGGCGTCACTTCGAGGGTGTATACAAGTTTGGGCGACACCAGTGTATATAAGGACCTAAAAATTGGCGCCAAAGGTTGTTCCAGTGAGGTGACCGTCACGCGAGTACGGTTTACCGTCTGCGGACGTTGTGACGGCCGCGGCCGTGAGGCCGGCGGTTTCGCCGTTTTCAAACATTGACGGCCGCGAAAAACCTAGGTAGACTTATCGAGGCAGCTACGATTCCTGTGAGCACGTCAAGAAAATATGCAAGGGACGGCCACGACTTTGACATATTAATGCACGGTCAACATGAACACTATACGGCTGCGACTCAGCCGTGAAACAATGCGAGAGGGCCGCGAGTTTTACAACGATTAATTAAAACGCCCACCATGAGAAGATTCAAGTTTTCGAGCACTGCGCAACAACAATTCTAATCGGTACGGTCATCAGCATAGTACGGTAACAACTCTCATCACAAGAAACGGTACGGTCACAGTCATCAACCGAAGTACGGTCGTCATAAATTCTACGGTTAGACTGACCGTGAGACATTTATATCAGCGAGACACTACGGCCATGAAGAAAAAAATATAACTCAGTACTCACTGCAGTGAGTGACAGAGAGCGCATTTTCTTGTCGACGAAAACGTGAAGTCAAGGATGGACAGACAGACGGACAGACAGATGGACAGACAGACGGACAGACAGACAGATGGACAGACAGACAGACTGACAGACAGACGGACGGACGGACATGGCGAGCACAATAGCGCCTTTTTTCATAGATGAGAAAATGAGCTAAAAAGCGAACACGAGGACGCGCGACAACAGCTGAGATACGGCCACTTGGAATACGGCTGCGAACGAGCGCGTGAGATACGGTCGTTATTTACGACAGTCAGATTACTCGCAACGGAACTGCAAAGGATCGACGTTTTCTGTTAAATAGACAGATTTTTGGTGAAGTAAACTGACAGATTCTCATTTTTGATTGTTTTCAGATTACCCTTTTTCATGTACTAGAGATTTTTTGTCAACGTTTGACTTAAATTTCTCAATTTAATGTGAAATGTATCAGTGTTTCATTTCAACTCTCTCTCTATACTATTTCTACCGTAACCTATATCATTCGAGGACTTACAACGTGCCGCTAATGACCACTGTGGACCCAACCTGACCGAAATTAAAGCGATTGCCGATATAATAACAATATATAACAGTATAATAATAGAAAAATCTCAAATCAACCAAAACTTTTAAAACTTCTATTTATTCAGGTCTGGTTGTGATGGGTCTGGTTGTGATGGTCTGGTTGTGATGGTCTGGTTGTGATGGGTCTGGTTGTGATGGTCTGGTAGTGCTATTGTTCTCGAGACCGCGAGACCGAGGGTTTGTTTATAGTTTGAAATGGCGAGGGTATCAAAGGTGCTGACCCTTGTGGAACTCAAAACTGTCGCAGCGTCACTTCGAGGGTGTATACAAGTTTGGGCGACACCAGTGTATATAAGGACCTAAAAATTGGCGCCAAAGGCTGTTCCATAAAGGTTACCGTCACGCGAGTACGGTCAACCGTTTGCGGACGTTGTGATGGCCGCGGCCGTGAGGCCGGCGGTTTCGCCGTTTTCGAACATTGACGGTCGCGAAAAACCTAGACTTATCAAGGCAGCTACGATTCCTGTGAGCACGTCAAGAAAATATACAAGGGACGGCCACGACTTCGACATATTAATGCACGGTCAACATCAACATTACGGCTGTGATTCAGCCGTGAGACAATGCGAGAGCGCCGCGAGCTGTACAACGACTAAATTAAACGCCCGCCATGCATGAGAAGATTCAAGTTTTCGAGCACTGCGCAACAACAATTCTCATCGGTACGGTCATCAGCATAGTACGGTAACAACTCTCATCAGGAGAAACGGTACGACAGTCACAGTCATCAACCGAAGTACGGTCGTCATTAATTCTAAGAATATACTGGCCGTGAGACATTTATATCAGCGAAAAAATATGGCCACGAAGAAAATATACAACTCAGTACTTACTGCAGTGAGTGGCAGAGAGCGCACTTTCTCGCCGACGAAAACGTGAAGTCACAGACTGACGGACGGACAGACAGACAGACGGACGGACGGACGGACAGACAGACAGACGGACGGAAATGGCGAGCACAATAGCGCCTTTTTTCCATATAGGAGAAAATGCGCTAAAAAGCGAACTCGAGGACGCGCGACAACAGCTGAGATACGGCCACTTGGAATACGGCTGCAAACGAGGGCGTGAGATACGGTCGTTATTTACGACAGACAGATTACTTAACGGAACTGCAAAGGATCGACGTTTTCTGTTAAATAGAGTGATTTTTAGTGATCTAAATTGATAGATTCTCATTTTTGATTGTGTCCAGATTACCTTTTCCGTGTACTAGAGATTTTTTGTCAACGTAGGATGTGAACTTGAATTTCTCAATTTAATACGAAATGTACCAGTGTTTCATTACAACTCTCTCTCTGTAATATTTCTGCCATAGCCTATTTCATTCGAGGACTTACAACGTGCCGCAAATGACCACTGTGGACCCAACCCGACTGAAATTAAAGTGATTGGCGATATAATAGCAATATATAACAGTATAATAAAAGAAAAATCTCAAATCACCCAAAACTTGTAAAACTTCTATTTATTCAGGTCTGGTTGTGATGGTCTGGTTGTGGTGGTATGGTTGTGATGCATCTGGATGTGATGGTCTGGTTGTGGTGGTCTGGTTGTGATGGTCTGGATGTGATGGTCTGGTTGTGATGGTCTGGTTGTGATGGTCTGGTTGTGATGGTCTGGTTGTGATGGTCTGGTTGTGATGGTCTGGTTGTGATGGTCTGGTTGTGATGGTCTGGTTGTGATGGTCTGGTTGTGATGGTCTGGTTGTGATGGTCTGGTTGTGATGGTCTGGTTGTGATGGTCTGGTTGTGATGGTCTGGTTGTGATGGTCTGGTTGTGATGGTCTGGTTGTGATGGTCTGGTTGTGATGGTCTGGTTGTGATGGTCTGGTTGTGATGGTCTGGTTGTGATGGTCTGGTTGTGATGGTCTGGTTGTGATGGTCTGGTTGTGATGGTCTGGTTGTGATGGTCTGGTTGTGATGGTCTGGTTGTGATGGTCTGGTTGTGATGGTCTGGTTGTGATGGTCTGGTTGTGATGGTCTGGTTGTGATGGTCTGGTTGTGATGGTCTGGTTGTGATGGTCTGGTTGTGATGGTCTGGTTGTGATGGTCTGGTTGTGATGGTCTGGTTGTGATGGTCTGGTTGTGATGGTCTGGTTGTGATGGTCTGGTTGTGATGGTCTGGTTGTGATGGTCTGGTTGTGATGGTCTGGTTGTGATGGTCTGGTTGTGATGGTCTGGTTGTGATGGTCTGGTTGTGATGGTCTGGTTGTGATGGTCTGGTTGTGATGGTCTGGTTGTGATGGTCTGGTTGTGATGGTCTGGTTGTGATGGTCTGGTTGTGATGGTCTGGTTGTGATGGTCTGGTTGTGATGGTCTGGTTGTGATGGTCTGGTTGTGATGGTCTGGTTGTGATGGTCTGGTTGTGATGGTCTGGTTGTGATGGTCTGGTTGTGATGGTCTGGTTGTGATGGTCTGGTTGTGATGGTCTGGTTGTGATGGTCTGGTTGTGATGGTCTGGTTGTGATGGTCTGGTTGTGATGGTCTGGTTGTGATGGTCTGGTTGTGATGGTCTGGTTGTGATGGTCTGGTTGTGATGGTCTGGTTGTGATGGTCTGGTTGTGATGGTCTGGTTGTGATGGTCTGGTTGTGATGGTCTGGTTGNAGCAGTTGAAACATGTACGCTGTGAACCAGCAGTTGAAACATGTACGCTGCGAACCAGCAGTTGAAACATGTACGCTGTGAACCAGCAGCTGAAACATGAACGCTGTGAACCAGCTGTTGAAACATGTACGCTGTGAACCAGCTGTTGAAACATGTACGCTGTGAACCAGCATCTGAAACATGTATGCTGTGAACCAGCAGTTGAAACATGAACTCTATGAACCAGCTGTTGAAACATGTACGCTGTGAACTAGCTGTCGAAACATGCCACAAACTAACGACTAACCGCGACTAGAACAATAATATTAACTAGTCTTTGCAATCATAAATTCATATGGAAAATTTGACAAGGGTAAGAAAAACGTAGAATTATACCTTCAACCCAGTATTCATTGTAGTAGATTTAAATGAAAATTTAGTTGGGGTAAGAAAAACAAAAACTTTACTCTCAAACCAGACTATATCATAAAAACAAACGTAGATTGGGATCAGAGTAAGAGAACATCGAACAGGAAAACATATAAAATCTCACATCCAGTCGACTCACGCATGAACGCTCTTACCTTTACGAGTTTTTTCCGCAACTGCGGACAGCGCAGGAGCCTCAGCGTCGTCCGCGCTGCCGGCGTCAGCGCCTCCGTCGGGCGACGCGTCCACCTCCTGCTTGATGGCCGCCGCCTCCAGCAGCCCTCCTGCGCCATACATGTACCGGCAGAAAATATTAATTCTATTACAATATATAATACCGATTCTAATCCATTATATGAATTATTTATAGTTATTCATACGCCGGATCAAGGAGATTAATAAAAATATCATGTGTCAGGATGAAAACATGGCTTTATTTTAACTAAGCGAGGTTAGACTGATCAGCTCAGCGAGAATTATTTTAGATGAGACTACAGGGCGGAATATAGACCCTCATGCGGGTGCCCGTGCGATATGGGATGCCACGCAGCTAGTTTACATGCGTATATATAGAACATATATGTGCTCTATATACCATGCCTTTAAGCATGATGTGTAGGGAGGGCGTCTCTATAAGTATGATGTGTATACAGCATGTCTCTAGCGATGTGAACGTAGAGTGTCTCTAAGCATGATGTGCACATAGCGTGTCTCTAAGCATGATGTACATGTAGAGTGTCTCTAAGCATGATGTGCACGTAGCGTGTCTCTAAGCATGATGTGCACGTAGCGTGTCTCTAAGCATGATGTGCACGTAGAGTGTCTCTAAGCATGATGTGCACGTAGCGTGTCTCTAAGCATGATGTGCACGTAGCGCGTCTCTAAGCATGATGTGCACGTAGCGCGTCTCTAAGCATGATGTGCACGTAGAGTGTCTCTACGAGATATTACTCAGCAGTATATCTCTAAGTTGACCCCATTAAATTTCGGTAAACTGTGGCAGCAACTATCAACGCAGCTCCAACCAAATCAAGTTCAATTGTGGTAGTAACCTTCAATGAAGCTCATGTCAAATTAAGACCAATTGTGGTAGTAACCTTGAACGCATCCCACATAAAATCAAGATCAATGACAGTTGCAACCTTGAAAAAATGTAAATAAATTCCCGCGTTTCGGGAAAATGTATCCCGCCAAGTGACGCGGTGTTGACAAGTAGGAAGAGAACCACATGACCTGCCCGCCACCCGCCACACAAACAAGCTCTGCTCAGTGCGCCTCCGCCAGTCACTACTCACTACCCCGGGCATTTTGAGGAAGTATGGCGGCTTCAGTGGCGGGCGCCTCGAGCTAATATTATCTCGATTACCATACTGAGTTCAACCTTCTTGTGGGGGCACATAATGGTTGCTTGAATTCCACATCGAAGTCGTAATGATTCTCAGACGTAACGACTGACAAATGCTGCATGTTTATTGTTGGCAGTTTGCATACTGAATACCAACGAGTCAACGACCAATATGCTTTTCAAAGAAGCCACACTCTTCAGTGACGCCGAAAAAATAATGGGATTTTTTCACTTTTTGCATATTTAAATTCATAAAAAATCCTAGCACAAAATAAAATAAAATCATTAGCACGAAAATAAATATATATTTTTCAATTTCAAAATATTCATGCAAATAATGATCATAATTTGAGCTCACCTGGGGAAGTCATTCTTTTTCCTTGGAGTGTACGAGATGCTTCTCACAAATATAGTGGATTAATTTTCTATCCATTCATTAGGCAATTTGTTTGTGTACACACAAATCCAAAACACATGCCTATGAATTCTCTTTTTCTAATACTTCAGAATTATACCAACACTAGCATGCATGATGCCACGAACACTGAACAATTTCATTCATGAGTGTAATTCACATTTAACAATCCAGCGCTTTGCAAAGTTTTCTGTTAATTTTGGTGCCTAATTTCGGTCACAGAGCAAAACTTTTAAAGAGCGACGCACACCCTACCTCCTGACGTCTTTGCGCTAACTGTCAGTCGGTAGTCGGGACTCGGTACTCCCAGACTCCCAGTCTCAGGCTCCCTAGTCCCTCAGCTCAAATGGTGTTCCGGTCGGAGACGCGCTATTTGAAATCAATTTTGGTAAAAGAAGTCAAAATGTAAAGCATCCATATTACATATATTGAAAATCATAATTTTTCTTTAATAGAAGCAATTTGAAACTGATCAAAACTCTCGATAAATTGTCTCATAAATGAACGAACACTTTTTGATTCAGAATTACAGCATAATTTTTCAAGAAACCTAGAGTATCAAAATATTATGGTCCTAATATAATAATAAATATTATTATCGATAATTTAGATACTTATTTTGAGGATGGTGACTCAATTTAAAGGAATTGTATGCCATAAAACAATTTTGTCTGTATAGTTTCCGGTTTCGCGGATGGGTACTGCAAAAAGCGCAATTGTAAACAATAATAGTCGAGGAAGTCGTAGGGTACCTAATCAGGCTAATCAAGCCTATCAAGGGAGAGGTTTTGATTAGACTTACTTGACCATGGTCGAATGGAATATTGCCGAAGGGCGCAGACTCCTGGAAAGAATTGTGGATTTTGCTGCTGAATTTTCTTGGCTGTACGAATTTCATGGAACTCAGGTAAAACACATTACACATATTATGACATATAGAAACTAAATTTTGAGTTGAAATTGAGATCATTTCTAGATCAATTGAGAAATAAAGATAAATTAGAAATAAAGATAAATTAGAAATAAAGATTTTAGGTATTCAACTTTTTAGCCCATGCCTTGCTTGATTGAGAATACCTGATACCAGGCAGACATTCATAAAAATCACAGGTAAAAACAATCGTTTCTAAGAATTTTTAAAAACTGCATGCAAAATGGAATTTTTTTAATATTAGTAACCAAAAAATTAAGCCAGTTCCTCTTGAACAGGTGACATTGTGCATGGACATTTTTATATCTAATTTACAGGTTGCTTCTGCTTCTCTTTTTTCAATTGAAACTATAAATCTCTGCAGGGACAGCAGGGTTTGGCCATTGTATCATAAATATTCTGTTTTTCACAACTAAAGTGGCATGACTGTCATCAATACTATTAAGAATTTATTGACAAAATTACCTTTACTATGAGGTGGGGCATGATTGCTAATCAGTTCCTATTTAAGTTTAAAATAGTTTGAAAGAACGCTTGAAACAATATCTACATCTCAATTTGAATGACAATACTATCCAATCTATAATTCTTGATCTTAAATAAATACAGAATAACAAAATACAAATAATGGAATTTGAAACACTTAATTAACTTTAATTTTTATAACAAAAGGAAAGATAACATTTCAAAAAGGTGAATAGCACAAAAAGAAGAGGGTGACCAATAATGTAATTATTGATAGAAAAAAATACCATCTCAAAGCCTTTCAAATGTTCTTATTCTGTTATTTAATAATTAAACCGTTCACAAGTAATACAATTTCTACTAGGAGGTGATTACATTCGTAAAGTGCTGATTTATGTGCTATAGGCCTAGATGATAGTTTTATCTCTTATTTATTTGGCTCTTTAACATTGTTCATAATGTGCCATTGTTTTTTTAAGACTAAGATACATCCTGAACATTATATAAACATAGGGAGTAGCATTTTATTGAGCTTAAAAAAAATTTAAATTCATTGCTAATGGTCTAATTTGTTTTATAAAATAGAATTCTTTACTGACTACTGCCTACTGGTAGCCTTTGCTCTACTATTTCTATGTAAGTCTCATTGTTTCACTTTTTCTTCTAGATCTTAGACTCGGGTGTTCTGGAATCCTTACCTGATGGCTGGAGGGAAGCTTTAAGTTCACTGACATCCAACCAACTTAATGGCATTGCTGAATGCCAGAGTCAGGTATTGAATATTATTATTGTATTGTGTTTGAATACCATCAGCCTGTTTTTCTTGAATATTTCTAGATATTATAGTTCTCAATCTGAGAATTGCCCATGATAGATGAACCCTGATATTTTAAAAGCACTTAATTAAATCACCTGTTCTGTACACTCTTTTTTTTTGTTACAAACTAACTTGACAAGAACTCATTTTGTTAAACTTGATTTCATCAAATTGAAAGAATAGCTACATTTTTTTATGGTGTAGGAAACTAATTACATAAACTACGGATCAATTTAAATATTAGCCTCTTAAATCCAACTTTAACTTTTAGATGTTTTATTATTCACCAATAAAAATCACATTTTAGCTGTATACACTGATAATTTTCCAATATAACTGGTATTGTAGATATGCAGTTGAATAGCTCATGTATATCAAGTGTACCGTAAAATGGGGTAACTTTGACCACTTTTTTTTCAAAACAATGCCATTTTTTTACTAGATAAGTTAAACTTAAATTGAAACATGCAAAATACAGGTCTATACTGTAGCTTTACTCACCATAAATTGCTGGCTCCTGCCTTTCATAGTTTTGATGTAATTTCAAAAAAAGTGATGGTCTTTGTTACCCCAGCTCTTGGTTGTATACACTGATAATTTTCCAATATAACTGGTATTGTAGATATGCAGTTGAATAGCTCATGTATATCAAGTGTACCGGGGTTCAAAGAAAAAAAATTTATCCTAAAATATATTGAAAATGAACAAAATTTTGATAAAAATTGTCAAATTCTAATTAGAAAAAAAAACATCCTTACTTTTTTACACTTATTTTTTAGTATGCCTTCAAAATGTTCTATTGTAAATATTATCTAGCCTCCAGAATGTTAATACTATATATATATATTCATTTAAAAACTGACTGGGGAATCCTTTCTTTGAGTTCATTTAAATTCCTAATGAATTTTTCTTCCATGCATTTACAGGCTGAGTTTCCAGCAAGCCTGCAAAAGTTCCTGCAATCTTGCAATGAACTTTCCATCCACAAGATCCTGCCAGATGTCCAAGAGGAGGAATTACCAGAGTGGAAAGGTGCTCAGTAGATGGAATTATATGTTATTGATGCTTAGTAGACACCAAACAGGTTAATGCAATTCTATCTGTGTAAGTTTGGCTAGCAAGCTATGCGAAATAATTCCAGTCACAATCTAAAATTAATTTTTTCATCACTTTTTAACCTTACACAACACAGTTTTCTTCACCTGAATTGAGTTATTTTATTTGATCTAAGATATTTAAAAAATATATTTCAGTATTCATTGATTTATTCTGCTTATTTGGAAAGGGCTAGTAAGCTCTGTTAAACCTTGTTGATTAATTACAGCACTTGGTGTTGGAGAGAAGAAGCGATACGAGGTGCCCCGACTGACTAGGCTTGTGAAGCATGTGCAGACACACACCAAGTCTAATGTGGTGCTGGACATTGGCTGTGGCTTAGTGAGTCACTGAATTTTTTGTGTTCAACAATGTAATATTGTTTTTATCTTAACTGCATCATTTTGCTCAACACATTGATAAACATAATAAATTGTTATCGATAAATGTCTAATTATAAGTTCTTGAGTTTTGTTTACAAGATAAAATTTTCAATTCATCTTCTATGATATGCAGTAGGTAGTGTTGACCTATAAAATTGTTGGTATATCTTTCCTACATTCAGGTAATCACTTTTTTATTTATGATTTAATTTTATCATGAATAATTCTGGATACCATATATTTAATGTTGTAACTCTTCACTTTAAGAGAAAAAATTTTTGTCTAGTTATATAGACCACCTTATCCTATTAGCTACGCTTCAATTATCTAAGTAATTGTTTATGATGACATCAGGGATATGTTGACTCCCTGTTGCACCACGACCTGGGCGCGCGGGTGCTGGGCGTGGAGAGCGAGCCTCAGCGCGTGCAGAGCGCGCGTGCTCGTCAAGTGCGGCTGTGTGGGCGCGAGTGTCCGCACCTACAGTACCTTGTGTGGCGTCTCGAGGACGACAAGGAGACCGTCCTGAAGGCGGGCGCCGTTGCCGAGCAGCTGGTGAACGCATCGCGTGATGCGCTGCCTTGTTTATGTAATGTGAAGAACAACATTCTTAGTAATTCGTCGTCTGAAGCAGAGAAGGTCGTGCAAATACCAAGCGGAACGATTTTGGAAGACAGTTTAGTTGGAAGCAACTCATCGACGAGGGGAAAAGAAGACAAAATGACGGTATCAACAGCGAGCTCAACAGGAATGAAATCTTCTGCTGCAAAACTTGAATCTAAAATGTCAACGGATGAGCATAGATCCAGTGCCGAGATTAAGAAAAGTGAAAGCTATGTGTGTCTGGAAGAGAGTTCAATTAAAGTCGGCTCTTCCATACCTGCGCATGAAGGCTCTCAGAATATTTTGGATAGCTCCTCTGAGATGTTCTTCCCGTTCAGTCTTAGTTCTACGAGCAGCGAGAGCGTGACGCTGCTTGGTCTGCATGCGTGTGCTGACTTATCCACTACGATGATAAGAGTATTCATGTGCTGCAACAGGATTTCCGCGATGGTTTTACTGTCCTGTTGCTACCATAAGCTTCAGGCCACCCAGCTAAATGCATCGAATTCCCAAGACTCCAGAAAAGCATCAACAGAAGATGACTCGGAAACTGATACAGACGTGACACATCAGTCGGAGACCAGTGAGGGCTACAAGAGCAACGTTTCCAACGAATGTACAAAACTCGACACAAAATCCAAGCTTTTCGCTAAACACAGCGCCTCTAATCGTCCTCAGCACCTCAAATCTCACATGCCTATGACTCCAACTAACAGACGGATAAGTGAGCCCGATTGTTTGTTCAAGAATTTCCCGTTGAGTCGCTCGTTGACTGTTCTAACCTACCAACGCGGCTTCAGCCTCAGCGTGTACGGTCTCAGACTTGCGTGTCAGGAGCCTGGCGCGCGCTGGAGGAACATGCAAGCCGCGCAGCACCGCGCGCACGAGAACGCCTTGCTCTTCCGCGCCGTGCTTGACTGCGTCTGCGCCAAGAGTGAGTTTACGTATGCTATTCTTTCATTTTAATAGAATTATGCCATTTTCGTGAGATCAAACGAGTGTAAGTTACTTTATTTTTAGATGCAAGATACCTACACTAAACCTTATGCATTATAACGACGGGCTTGACTGTGTCCGTGCTCACAGTGAGTATATGTACGTAAATTCTCGTATTGCTCAAATAAAGTTTCGTTGGTTTATTTCGATAGAATTCTCTACTGTGCACGCGTTTCACAACGTTATAATCAAATTACATTTTCAGGTGCCTATATAACTTCAGGCTGCTGCTGCGAATATATTTGTATTTTGGCAAGCAAATAAGAACTAATCCGATTATTCACGAAGTAGTCATATTATCAGTCAAGATCTATTTCTTTTAGTCGTAGAGTAACAGAGACAAACTCTATTTACATTCATTCATATTGGGAACTCTTTTGAAAGAAGATTCGTTGTTGCACGCTCTTTATTTGTACTTGTATAATGACAATATTGACTAATTACCTAGTAAGAGAATGTACATGAATTTTTCGCATTCATTTATTGAATTTTCTGAAGTATTCTCCTGCAATTCGCAAAACTATGTGTTATATCATGATCAATATCTCAGGATTACATTTGTTGCAGATGGCGTTTATCTGGTGAAGAAGAAGCGGAGATGCGCCAAGAAAGAGCAGCTTTCTTCCTTCGAAAGTTACTTGGGTTCTGTCTTACAATGCTACGAGATCAAGTCCGCTAGTGCAGTACCCAAATACTCAAGTCCACCGCATCGTCCTGCTGAAGAAGACTCATCATCGTCATCATCGTGTGAAGACCGGGACTGCGGCGCCAGCGCTTCCACAGAGAGCTCACTTCTCGGCAACAACTCTAAGTCATCAGAAGTTCCTGCATCGGCTGTTGAACCGAACTGCAGCGTCAACGATCATTGTATTTCTAGCTCTGTAGATATGCGCAGTAATGCTTCTGACTCTGTAGGTATGTGCAGTAGTGCCTCGAGCTCTGTAGGTATGCGCAGTAATGCCACGAACCCTGCAGGTATCCACAGTAATGCCACGAGCCCTGTAGGTATGTGCAGTGAAGCTCCCAGTTCGGGAAAAGACCAACACCAAGAAGGTGTTTTCTTTCTTCCAGAAAAGGCCTCTTCTGAGGTTACGCTTGACAGAAACGGATCTAAGAGCATTCTGACTGAACAGGTTTTACGGCAAGAAAAAAGTAATCAGAGTGAAAATGAAATCCCGGCTGACGATTTTCCCGTCGATGACAGCCTGGCAGCAAAGCTGAAGCGTTTTGAAGATTCTATAAATTCAAAAAAATCGTCTCAAAAATCAAGTCTGTCAGGTGTCTCAGGTGCGAAATCCGTCGATCCAAAAACTTTATTTTCGGGAGAAATAACTTTATCCCGACTGATGCCTGCCCTGCGAGAGTGCTACAGTCGGCACCAGCACCTGGGACCGCTGTTGGAGGCGGTCACAGGTCTTCAGCTGGCCATGCAGGGCGTGCTGGAGGCCCTGGTTTTGCTGGACCGCGTCCTCTACGCCCTCGAGTCCAAGTTCTGCTCGAGTGTGCAGCTCATTAAAGTCTTTGACGCGGCGGTGTCTCCGCGCTGTGCTGCCCTCGTCCTCTACAAATGAGACTGTTTTGTTAAATGCTCCTGTAGCGATAATAGCTGAGCAATGACAACCGAAATTGCCGAATTAGCTTATTATTACATTCAATTGCAAGTGATAACAAAAGAAACGAAAATATTTTTAGACCGTTTTTTAGCGCATTTTCTCATTTATGGAAAAATACCCTATTGTGCTCGTCATGTCAGTCCGTCCGTCCGTCTGTCCGTAATTTCACGTTTTCGTGGATTTTGAGAAAATGCGCTCTCTGTCACTCACTGCAGTGAGTACTGAGTTATATTTTTTCCGATCTTCCTTTCTTCAGTAGCTGCTCTTATTACCCAGATGTCTTCTTCTTTTGGTGAATTCCTCTTATTATCATTATTGATGCGTGCTGATGATAATGAGCTTTTTCCATTACACAAATGTATTAGACTTGCGTTGAACTATTTCTACATGTAATCTAGATCTATTCCCATTACAATGAAGTGATTTAATTATCTAGATGTGATAAAAAAAGAAAGGTTTACAACTCTGGGTGTATTTTACCTAAAACTACATTCAACATTTTTATAGGTGTATTCTACCTCTAACTAAAATTATGTCTGTCAATCGCTGACGATACGTGTACTTCTGCCGCTACGTGTACTTCTGCCGCTACGTGTATTTAGGCCGCTGCCAAGTAGACTCTTTTACTTTGCCTGCCTCGTATAGACGGGTCAACACGGTGATCGTAATGATATTTTCCGACAATTGGACAGGTGCGAAATAGATAACTTTTTTAAAGCACTAGAAGAACTAAGAACTACTTTTACTACTACTAATGAGTTCATATTAGAAACCTTAATTGAGTCGTTGCGAAGCTCCTACACCTAATTTTAAGGCTGTTTATGAACCTTATATGCTTTTAAACATTATGAAACGTGTATGAACGTGATATGTTTCTAAACGTTATAGAAATTTTCTGGGCGTTATAGGTTTATAACCGTTATTAACCGTTTCTGAACGTTACATTACTCTTTTTAAACGGTGCCATTACAACGAAAACGTTATGTTAGTCGTTACCAACTCGGTGCCACAACGCCTCGCCTCGCCTCATGGATGGTTTCATGAGCATGCAGTTTTAATATTTACTTTAAACTACTTAGGATGCTTGTGTAGTATAGCTCAAGCGAATGTATAATTTAGAACTGTTTTGAAGTATTTGCGTTGCCATTATGGAACAATATTTTATTGTCGGTGCAAGAGACTATACTTTTTTAAGCACTGAGCTTGGCTGTGCGCTGTGCTTTCCCTGTTATATGTAAGCGATAGTACTTTATCCTCGTTTATCTTGATTATTTGTTGCCAAAGGATTTAGCGTGTTGTCTAATTCTATTAGTTTTAAATGCGTTAACATTTGAAAGAGGAGGCTAGGACTGCCTTCTTCACAACTATTAATAGAAACGATACAATTCTTTCCAATTATTAGAATCGTTTATCAAAGACAATGGTAATGCTGTTTTTTGTTCATAGTAAACGATCTGGGGCCGTACTTTCAAAACTCGCTAAGTGAACGTAAGTACTTACGCTCTATTTTCTTGTCTATGATTGGTGAATTTTGCTTGAAAGGCCGTCAATGATTGGCTGATGAATTTACGATCTCTTAACTTTTTTTTGAAAGTATGGGCCCGGGACTCGTACTGAAAGAAATGGATAATGTCATATCTTAAGCACAAGAATTGTTTCCTCAACCTCGGTGTCAAAATGATCTCCAGCGATTTTCGGTGAGAATATCATAGGAAGTACTGAGTAAACATCCAGTGAAAGTATCTTTACGCTTAAATACCACAACCTATAATATTATTAATCAGTTCATTAATCATCTTAGTGGGATCACGGTTTTCAATACACGTGACTTGCAGAACCACATAGTATTTAATTTGGCTACAGAGCTCTCCCTTGTTGTCTACTGATTATATTTATGAAATAAATTCTTTCTAAATTAAATAATTCTTATTTTCCTCGCAACACTTTCCGTACGCCATTTTTGTGCCGTGTTATTGAAGGATTATTTCAAGATTTCAAAAAACGTGTTACCCTCAACGAACAGGCCATATCAGGCCTACACTTCAGCGCCGACATCACTATGTGAATGTCTTCAAAGTATCGGTGTCATCTTTTTTACAACACTTGTCTTGATTACTTTTATCAAAATTCACCTATGAATATATATGAAAAAATGTATTCACGAAAAATGTGACGTGTGTCACATAGGGACGTTAGTGAGCCTTAGCTGCCTGCGGGTACGATATATATATACCTATTTCGCTCTTTGCTGTGATATTTTACGTTTACGAGAAAGATTCAGCCTTATACGTGACATTTGGTAGATTGAACGCTATATTCATTGCATTTTCTCTAGATTTGAGATTTTTCAAGAATGTTCAGCCTTATACGTGACATGTGGTAAATTAAACGCTGTATTCATTGGACTTGGGTACTCACGATTTTAGATTTTTAAGAGACAGGTTCAGCCATATACGTGATATGGGAGATTGAATGCAAGATTGCTTGCATTTTCTCGTGATTTGAGATTTTTTTAAAAGGCAAGTTCAGCCTTATACTTGACATATGGTAGATTGGACGCAATATTCACTGCATTTTATTTCGATATAAAATTTTTTGCCCCTAGCCAAAGTAAGCGCCGCTGGTGTAGTGGTATCATGCAAGATTCCCATTCTTGCGACTCGGGTTCGATTCCCGGGCGGCGCAGTTGTATTTTAAAACAACGAAATGAATGCGAACTCGAGTTTTGAAGTCAGCTAATGCTTACATTATTAACAGTTTCTGAAAATTAATAACGACAAAAGGTATGCACATAAACGAAATTGTGTTTTTTAATTAAATGTCACTTCCGTCTTTTCTATTAATATATATGCCAAATCATAAAATGACGAATTGAAATCAATATAATGTGATAATTCAATTAATAAAAAATTATACTATTTTTTACGAGGTTACTATGCGTTTGCAAATACCTACTTGCATGATGCATCATTACTTACAATATGCTAATAAATTAATTTGATTTACAAAGGGGATAGCTAATTTGGTTTCACGCATCTCCCATACATTACGGGTTGTTCCTAAACCAATCAATTTACTATTTTATCCATTAAATGGAATAAGGCTGCATATAACAACATTCACTTTTTTGCATATGTAATTTTGTTCACGCTTTGAAGCTCATGCAGCTACTCCCAGAAGTAGCAAATAAAGAAAATAGGGATATTAACGGGTACTACTTTACTTTGCTCATTCTGTTGTAACAAATCGATTAAGTAAAGAATTTATTTATATTTGTATGATATGCAGATGCCAGTAAAATTCAATCATACAATTATTGATCTCAATTCGTTGGCATCTTTCGCCAATTCTTAACTTAATGTTCAATTTAAAACGGCATTAAAAGTTGCGGTGCTGATATGCCAGTAAATTTTCAAACAAATTTTTTCTTTGTAAGATAAGCTACTGATGCAAAATCAACTACAGACTAATAATTTTTTTCAAAAATTATATTTTATTTTACGGCCGCTTCTTTGAGAGGTTTAAAACTTTCAACAGTGGGTTTCCAATCTGAAATGTTTGTTATAAATAAAAAAAAATAATCAAACTAATATAATAAAATAATTTGTTTCCCACAAGTTTTAATAATAACATATTTCTACTGTCTGACAAGAAAAAGAAATTTCATTACTGTTTATACCGGTGTTTGTTACAATTTTGGTGAAAATGTTTGACATCATATTGTCCGCTAACCGTTCGCCGGCTTTTATGCAACGCCGAGGCACAGACAGAAATGAGCTGCAATCGACGAAAGCTGGTTTCACATGGTAACAATTTAAACATTCTTTTCCCAGCCCCCATGGAAAAATTATCCATTGTAAAGTTACGGTTTTATTATTATTCTCCATTCATTTAGGGATTTTTCAATTTACTTTTGTGAACTTTTATTCACTCACCGAGATTTAGTGTGAGTCAGTGAGTGAGACTGTGTGCAAATTTGTGAGCTGTGATGACTTCCTCCTCTCAATGCCAATGGTTATTGTTTTTCCTCGTCAGAAGTCAAGTCTAACTAGCCTATTCAAGACGCATGAATTATAATATTGAATAATACTTTTAAATGCATAAAATGTCATCTAATCATCGTTCTGGCTTTCCACGGCGCCCAGTTTGGCCGTGGGAGTGCAAATTCTTCACCCGTGATCACGAGAAAAGTTTCAAATCCTCAACACGAACTTGCAGACATTTTTACCCGGACACAAGCGACGAAAATACTAACGGGTTGCGACACAAGCTTTCTGTGAACGGTAGTGCTAACAACCCCCTAGAAAATCACGTTATCCAAAAGTATAATCAGTGCAAGTTCAGAGAATATGACGGGAACTTTATTATCAATAAAGTTAATTCTGAAAATGGCCACGCCCACTTCGTTAGCGATGACAGAGATTTCATAACTAGTCAACGTGATTATCGAGAATCTGGTAACAAAGAAAACATGAACCAGTGCAATATGAAATCGGTATCAAGTTCAAGCAACGTCTGCAACGTAGAATTTTCTTCTGTAGACGTTTTTCACCCTGACTGTGCCCATTCAAGCTCAATGATGGATTTCTATCAAGCGGCGAGTGAAACTAATCGTAAGTAAACTGTAATGTCAAAGTTATTGATCTGAGACGTGCCAGAAAGAGAAACTGACGTCTGCAAAATTCATGATTTTTGGTACAAGCCAGCTTGATTATTTAAATTAACTGTGATTTAATCCACTTGATGAAAAACGATCGATCTTGAAGATTTTATTTAATTTGAATGTTTGGTCCTTAAATTTGAATGTTTAGTCCTTAGTCCTTACCCCTTTACTTTAGTCTGCACTCTGATGACTCTGCTGACACTAACTCTCGTTAAGAGGCTTTCAATTCTAATACGACTAACGTCAATCCACTCTACTCGCCAGTCGCTACAGCACCAACTACTAAGTCTAATGTAGCCAGTTTTAAATAGAAACTATTTTATTAACAGAACTGAACTACAACTTTCTAGCAACATCAAAACAGCTTCGTAGTTTCTATGTGGTAATCAAGTCCCACAAATCGTAATTTTGAACAAGTTATTATACGTTTTTTATTGACGTGCGGCGAGATTAGTGCAGTAGTACCGTCTCTGCTTAGTGGCGACTCGTGCTGAGATTATGGCACGTTCCATAGACGTTAGAGTTAGGCAGAAAGCCTTTTTTAATGTTTAATGTATCCAAAGAGAAATGATTACGCCTATCACTGAATTTTCCTAGCAATATTTTCATAATTTACTTTCCCTTGAAATGTTCGAACGTTTGGTCGTTATTCCTTATTTTTTGTTGCAACAAGAAGTTGTGGGTGGCGGAGTCACAGCAGCAGCGTTCACGGCTCAGGCTGGCGTGCTCTACACCAACACGCTGCAAACTTTGTACAAACACCCCACTCCGCAAGTGAGCTCTTGCTTATTAGTGTACTCTGTACTGCATATGATGCGTCGGCAATTGAAAATTTTGATGTGCTATTAACATTACTTTTACCTAGTTCTTTATCGGTTCTTGATTAATCGATCTTTGTTTGCGAATTGTTATTACCGGGGTAGTCTTAGCTTTGGGAAAGAATTAATTTTTCTGCTAAAGTGGTTGATTGCCCAGGTTGATGCGTACATGCAAAGCTGCCTTTGGCCGCACCTGCTTCGTGACAGCAGCAGCGGCGGCAGCAGCAGTCTGGATCATTTTAAAGCTGCAGGGCGCAGCAACAACAGCAGCAGCTGTCAGCACCACCCCAGCACTGCACACTGCAGTGTAAAAGCTGCTGAGCTGCGCACTGCGAACGGTGCAGCACTGAGCGTCATTGCACCGCGCAAACTCGATGAGGTCGAACGACAAGAATTCATTAATGTAAGCTGTATACATAATTACTTGACATGATTAATTGCTTGTAGTGCCGAGAAAAACTGTTTAAGAAGTGCCGAGAAAAATTGTTTAATGATAACATATTTTCTATAACTGTGAACAGTTGTTTACAATTAACAATCGTTCTTTTGACATTCGTGCAGTTGAAATGAAGAAGAGGTTAACGCTTCTAATTTTATAATAATTCTCACTCAACTGGTTTCAATAAAATGGAAAACTAGTTTTATTTTACACCGGTACCTGGAACGCCAATCATGGAGGTGTTGGTTTGTGCAGTTGTTGGTCGCCCACCTGAACAGTGAACCCACCTCGACGGTGTGCTTGGGCTTGAACGCGGCGGGCAGAGTGGTGGGCACGGCAGCCACACCCGCCACACTCGCCCGCTTCGTGCGGGGTGTGCTAAACATCAACGAACACCTCATCCTCCCACACATCACAGCCGGCGGGGAGAGTCTGCGGTGTGGTGAGGGAGTGGGGGCTGCGGTGTGGTGAGGGAGTGGGGGCTGCGGTGTGGTGAGGGAGTGGGGGCTGCGGTGTGGTGAGGGAGTGGGGGCTGCGGTGTGGTGATGGAGTGGCGGCTGCTATGTCATTCAAAATTAATTCTCGGTTGTAATTCAATCTCACTGCCTCTCATTCCTCTTACGAGAATTATTCAACTATACAGGCTTTCGTTAGGTTCGTGCATGAATTGCCAGTTTAAGCTACTCTCCAAAATGAGTTATATCTGCGATTCCTATCTTATTTGATTCAGTAGACGTTAACTCTTTGTCAACATTGTGTATAATCCGTCTTCACTGATATTCTGTACCTGAACGCCTGGTGCCGAGAGGTATACTGAGAGTTGAGACACGCTTGTATCCCTCAGGTGTTCGCTGTGTCCCGGTACGAGGCATAGTTACGAGGGAGCTGCTGCGCGACGTCTGGGTCATCGAAGTGCTGCTCACAGCCGACCAAGTAAGCCCAAACTTCAGTAACGAAGTATTGAATAAAAAATATTTCGCTTGAAAACAATACGCGTGTAATTCTGGAATTCCGATTTAATAGAATTTTGGCAGTTCGAAGTAGGCAAATGAACTCTATTCGTTTAAAAGTTATTTAAAAATAAGCCAGGCGTTCTAACGAGAATTGCGATAATTGTAGAAGCTATATCACACAATCGTATATTATCGAACAGTACAAATTAGAAAGTACTGAAACTCTTCTCGAATTTGGAAGCTCTTTAATTGCAAATTGGGCGTCGTGTTTGTGCATTTCATTTGTATCACGAGCGAACATCTTGGCGAACATTGTTCCTCCACGTGACATGTTTAATTTGGCGCCACAACCACCGCTTGTGTTGCAGCAGGAGTACTACAACCCTTACAACAGCAGCAGCTACTGGTACCTGGGCCAGGGTGGTAGTGTAAACTGCGTTCCCTTCGACAAGTTCTGCCAGAGCATCATCGATACCACGACTCGCCGTGTCGCCCCTGATGTAAGATCCGTCGCATTTCATAAGTATTGCATCTCATGATGCTATTCGTTATATACTAGTTTTATAGCCTGCTTTGAACTTCGTAGATATCATTTTTAAACGACTGCAAAAAAGTGCCCTCTAATTTAGGTGGAATTATTTAGGCGAGTTGTTTATTTATTGCACAAAACCGAGCCATTGAGCCCAATACAATAGCTCGTGCTAATTTTATCAAAGTTTGACATTGGAAATGTAGAAAATTCTAACGGATAGTAGTAAATGGCACATATTGAGGGAACACATAAAATATTTGAAGCCCTTTAAGTCAGCTATCAAATTTCAGCGTTCCAGTAAAACAATTTTTGATTATTCAACTATTTAAATGTAAGTGCATTCTACACTTGATGGGATAATTAAAATAATTATTCTAATATTATAGTTTAATTGGTAAAATAACGGCGTAAATTACATACCATGTACATAGCTGAACTTACACACCGTAATTGACTCTGAAAATGTTACACTGAATCTAATAATCGTCGACTGAGTTTGCGTATTGTTGCAGATCCAGAGGAAGTTTACCGAGATTGCAGAGCTAGAAGAGCAACTCCGAGCGCTTGAATTGCAGCAAAAAGATATACTTCTCGTCGAAGACGGAAGAGAAGTTTCATGTAGAAATCTCGAAGAGCGGGACGAAACTCGCGATTGCCCCACGTTTATCCTTGACGCGGCAAGCCGTGCGGTGAACCAAGACGGGGACTCCGAAGCCGCTGATCGCAAGGTCTCGTCGGCCACGAGCGCGTCTGCAGGACATCTGTGTGAGCGCTGTTGGCTGCGAGACTGTCCTATTGATGCCTACTAGCCAGACCACTTGGAGTGAGAATTTATCGCTTACTTGCTTTGTTTTGTTTGAGGTCAAAGTCATATTTCAATTATGACGATAATTGTCTTTTTTTGCCGCATCATTCAAGGTCAAGTGATATGGTACTGATAAATTGACCATATCGCGCGGAAATTAATAATATAATGTGCCCCGGTACGAGGCATAGATACGAGGGAGCTGTTGCAAGTTAGACGTCGTGTTTGTATATTTATTTGTATCGCGAGCAAATATCTCAATTAATTGTTGGAGTTACATCGCACAATCATACATCTAACAGTATAAGTCAGAAAATACTGAACATCAGTACTTTCAGTAAACCGCAGGTTTAAAATGTACTTTTTCTTTATTTTATAATTTAAATTGATTTAAGTTTTTATTTTTTCTCATTTATTAATTTGCTTGTTTTGTGCTGAAAAGTTTAGTTTCTTTTCACAAGTCAGGACCACATTGGAATTACACGGAGAAATTATCAGTTTCTCGTGTACTCTGTTGTCGAATTCGTTTTGCGCTTAGCAATTGTATTTTCTTACGGAATTTCAGATAGTATATATACGTATTGACCTGTACAATTTTAACTTTCTTGCAAAATACCAAGTTAGGTTGGTATTGTGATGAGGAATTGTAGATTTGTCACGTAATTTTAGATCAATTTGATTTTGTGTGATGGGAAATTGTTTTTTCTCGCTGAGTTTAACCCACTAACTGTTCACTTTTCCTTCGATACTTCCTTATTCATATCCGTTCAGTAACATTGGAGAGCCAAATTGATTATTGGCATTAGACGAACAGCTTTTCCCATAAGTTGGCCCTCAATTGTGATCTCTAAATGAAGATCAGGGCGCATACTATCTATTGTTATTGGTTAAAGTTCATGATTTATCTTCGGGCTTCACGGCAGTAAATGGGTTAACGCCATGTGCATGCTGTGTCGATGTTTACCGTTCTCTCAAGAAACGAAGCTTCTTCCTTTACATACATCTATGCTACCGCAGTCATGAGTGAATTGATTGGAAGCCGCCCAACTTCACCGAATTCGTCGCTGGTTGCAGTATATTAGTCTTCCGGAGCGAGTGTTGTGCATCGATGAACTTGCGTAATTCTTCAACTACACAAAACTGATGCATTTAAATTTTACCTAAGAAAGTTTGTTGTTTAGGTTAAATATAACTTGCAGAAGTTTCATTGGAACCCAAAACTTCATTCGAAACGAGATTTATTCACTCGTGTTTTTTTTGTGTCTGACATCATGAGTGAGGGCATAATCAAAGTGCCAGAATGACAAGTTGTGCATTTCGTGGTTCGGAAAATAATCCTACCCAATCGGTGACCAGTCAAGAGGCTATGATCCAAGCCAACTCTTCCTTCACGTCACCGCTACATGCTTTCCAATAGTTATGGTGCCGTTCAACCATCGAGGATAATCAAGAGTTCAATTTGACACTTGTTTCTTTCTGGCCTTTACTAAAAATAATTTATTTCTCAACACCCCTAGTTGAGACTCGACGCTATCTCGTAAAGCACTACGAAAATATCAACGCAAAATGGACAAAAATAAGCTTAAGAACTACGACAGAATTTGACCGTGGATTAACATATGAAAGGAATTTAAATATGAAATCGAAAAAATTGTACAGGCAAGAAATTATTTTTCTCAGTCAAGGCAAATAATAATTGGTCTTCGTGAACGACGGCAAATAATCTCGGATGACATTGATCAAAGCCAATTATAACTGCGCATTTGACGAAGATTTTTCGACATGAACACTACCTAATATTTGGAAAGATTTCAATCAACTAAACCGGTGGAATTGAATAGCCACCATGAACGTGACAAGCTTATAACTAGGAAATTGATGTCGCCGTTAACAGCGAAAGCATAATTTCGCCAGCATTTTTAGCATTTTCATTCGCAAATTTTTACACAAAATATCCATCCCCATGAAATCACATATGAAAACGTTAAGTCGTTAATTTCGACACCTCGAAATGCTCAATTACGAGAACAATATGAAGCAAGTTCTAAAGAGATAATGATTCCCAATGCACTCTAAATTAGACAAATACTTTAGAAAGCAGTGATTTGCACATTAAACGTCCAGCACCTCCGAACTTATATTCCTTACACGAGAGATAAGATACCCAGCTACATTTTTAGTGTTTTACAGAGCGGGCTCTCGAGCTCCTTCCTTACAGACACATCAATTTCATTATAATTTATGCTTTTTGTCTGACGTGCCTACGGTTAATGAGGATAAAGGAATGAATCAAACAGTCACGAATTCTGTGCTTTCTTATCACAAGTCGTGTTGATCATTAAATATACGACTTACTGTTGCAAAGCAATAATTTCAATGACGAAAAAATTTCATTATAAACCATTTCATTCCAGGTGAAGTTCAATGCATCAGAGATAACGCAATTACAAAGTCTAATGGTACAAATTTCAGCTTAAACTACAATAAAGCAGCTAGCACTTATTTAGTAATATATTACAGTACTTTATTTTTTGTGGACACAAGATTAGTCCAGCGTGGCCGACAAGAATAATATTCCAGCATGACTTGCACCAATCACAATTCTTACCAGAAAGTAAATTTGGGCTTAAATCGAACTCTTTTTAAAACTAGAGAGATTTGCAGAGCGACAAAGAACGCATGTGTGTGAGGTGACACGGCTGTGAATAAGACGCCGAGTTTAGCAAGCCGGAAGAGGAGGTGCAGGGAGAGGTAGGAGGCAACCGCGCACACTTCACGGGCGGCCCGAGTGGTCACTTCACCTACCTGCCAAACAATGACATAAAAGCATGCACGTTAGACTTGCTTGCTTTTCTCTACACAATTAGGAACGGCATTATAACAACTAGACCAATTTGTGGTATGAAAAAGGAATCTAGATCAGCCCTTGACCATCTAAATCAGACCTTAAAATACCATCGAACAAACAACTTTCTCCCTCCCTCCTCTAGACTTGCTTTCTCGTCTCTAGTTTCATGGGAATAACAAAGGAACAAGTTGACAAATTTGTTTACTTAGAAAGTAATGAGTTGACATTTTACCGAGGTTCACCGGCTATTGTCCATCTCAATCTTGCCAAGTTGCACGTAATCAGTAACCTTGACTCGAGCCCACAGACCCTCATCCTGAACTCAATAATGATTGAAAAATGAAGGATCACAAAAAGGCTGATTAGTCTTTTCAAGTAAGGTGATTTCAACACAAAATTTAACGAGAGATATTGTGAAATAAATGGAATAATAACTCTCTTCCATAACAACGAAGAAATTACGGCCTTTCGAAGAAGTTTAAAAATTTAAATTCGAAGAAGTTTAAATTAATTTGCAGAGCCCCGACAAGGACGTTCAGCCCATGCAATAGTTACTGCAATCCCAAGAAACATAACTTCCCTGCACCTCAATATTCTCCCTTCAACAAAGAATAACATGAATTAGTTAGAGGGATTTCGTCAGCATATTGTGTCAGGTAGGCAGACACAAATAGCAGAAAACAATCTTTGAAATAAGGGTTACATTATAATTCGCTACCACAAAGCAAGACATAATTTAAAGAGTGAAGAAGACACCTCACAAATCCTTCATCCAGTGAAGAAAGTCAAAATTTTAAACGCTGATTTACCACACCAACTCTCAGTTAGTAAAGCCATCTCTCAACCCGCTTGAATACACCGAGCAAGAACAATTCAGTTCACAGCTCATCTCCCTCTAAACTGATCATCAAACTATCTAAATGAAAGGAGAAACATTACGGTTTCCGTACTTACAACAATAAACAATTGAACGACTTAACTGCAAGTAAAAATAAGATATACCAGCAAAACATCTTTTTAGGCTCCCAGAATGTTTTTAAATACGAGTATAGACTTTCAGGTTACATAGGCGTTAAATACTCTCAGCTTACGGCAGTGATCATAATAGTTCAACAACAGGAAATAAATGCAGTTGAAAGCACGAACAATTTCGTATAATAGCGTTTGCACTGGAAAATACGATAATGAATGCCACAGTGCAGTGAGACAAGCAAATAGGAATTATGCTCCTCAGAAATATGAAATTTTGCTCAAAATTTCACGAAATCAAAATAAAAGCAATAAATTTCTGAGAGATACAATTACGGTTTCCATTGATGGGAACAAAAGAATACTTCAGAGATGAAAACTAACTTGATTCTCCTTCACCGTAGAAATCAAAATTATCGATTCCAGCCCATCTGCTGCATGCCAGCACCGCCCATCGATTGATTGCCAGGGCCTTGCATCATCCCACCCCAGTTCTGCTGCATCTGAGACATCTGCTGCTGCATCTGCTGTTGCATCTGGTGCTGTTGCTGCTGCATCTGGTGCTGCTGCTGCTGCTGAGACATCTGCTGTTGAGGCATACCGCCATACATGCCAGGGTTACCCCCAAATTGCTGCTGTGGCATGTTGTTCCCTCCTTGCCCACCGGCCCCGTAGTTGCTTTGCATCATCGAGCGCTGCTGGAATGACGGCCCGCTTCCTCCGCTGCCGTCGCCATTAGATGGTCCTGGGTTACCCGCACCGTAATTTGGATTAACGGCATTTACTCCCATGAGTGGTAGAGGACCACCTCCTCCTCCATGAGAAGTGGAAGGCATGGAAGAAGCATTATTATTACTGCCTCCTGCATTACTGTAGCTATTGCTGCTTTCACCACGACGGGTGCCACCACTTGCAACGCTCGACCCACCACCACCAGCACCACTACCACCAGCGGTGGTGGAGGAAGAGCCTCCGGTTCTATTAAAACCTTCCTTGTCGTAGGACGAGGAGGATGACGACGTACCGTAGCCATTGCTGTATCCGCTGCCACCGCCGCCACGACGGTCGTCACGAGAACTTCCTCCTCCATAACCTCCACGATCACGGTCACGGTCACGATCACGATCACGATCACGGTCACGACCACCGCCTCCTCCTCCTCCACGCCATCTGTTGCGCCCACCTGTACACCGAAGAGATTTATTGACCTATCCTTTGTGAATTTCAAGTCGCTACAACGTTTATTCTAGGTCATAATACATTTGTTAACAGTTAAAAAGGTGCATGAAATGTTAGAATTCTTGTTTATGGTTGATCAGCGCCAGGTGTCACCGAATAAGACTAGTCACAGCAAATGTTTAACGATAATAAAAATCACATCACCTGACCCACCCATTAATCTACTTTTGTACGATGGTTAATCACGAACACTACCGAGCTCATCTGAGCCTTCATGACCTTGCAACTACCGTCCTGTTTTTAATTAATTGATAATAACCGCTGAAGTTAGGAATGTAAAATTATCTAACACCAAAAAACAAGCGTCTACACTCCCTCAACATAGAATTATAAGCTCAACATAGGTTATATATAAACATCAAGATTAAATGAAATGAACACAATGTGTACAATGTACATAAAGTGTGACAGCAAACACTTGAAAGACCATATGCAAGCCTGTCCTAAACACGACAGTCCCAACTAAAAGCAACTGATCAGTGCACATTTTGATTACCTGATATTGATATCGCAAATTCTGCGTACACAATAGAAATATTCAAGAAACTCGTACCTCCACCGCGCATGTCTTGCATCTCGTAGAGCTTGGGATTCACAACTTGGTTGGCTTCCTTGAGAACATCGATGAGATCTTTGGCTTGTCTGCAGTTGTCGGCGGTGAAGAAAGTGTAGGCTGTGCCTGTCTTATCAGATCGGCCTGTTCTTCCTATGCGGTGAACGTAATCTTCAGAGCAAGATGGGTAGTCGTAGTTGATGACGAACTTCACGTCGTCGACGTCTGTTCGTGACAAGTAAAAGTTAGACGTAGTCATACCAATGTCTCGTAACCATCAAATGCACCAGTCCCCACATTCCTTGCTAATTTCGAGGTCATCAGAAACTGAAAAGACAGGACTGAATAGGAACATAAGAGCGTGTGATTCTTGTAAAGAAAGTAAAGAAAATGAACAGAGAAGAAATATGACGATCAGAATACTGCCGAGCGTATGTTCTTGAAATATGTTTATATATTCATGAAATTGAGTAAAGTCAGTACAGGACTAGGAAGAAAATCAGATGCCTCGGAAAGAATACACGATAAATTTGGATAGTGGGAGGGTGTGAAGGATCAGAAACAAACAAATAGATGATACAAAGTAAGAATAAACAGTATTTGTAGGAGTATTTAGTTCCTGCTTTCTTTGCCGTCTCTGGGAAAATCAACAAGAAATATTTGACACTAATCCAATATATGGAAGTTTGATGAGAATCTAAAAAGGAAAAAAAATTAAAAACAAATTTAGAGGTACAGAATACAATGACAGATCTACACATGAAAGATTTCGAAGATTGCACCAATAATCTGGAAGAGTATTTTTGCATGGACCAAGCTTGGTGTAACTGTACAGCCTGATCGCATGAGGCGAACTAGTTTCATCGGCGATTTAATACCAATTGTATCACTAAATCCCAGTTTCTCTAAAACAAATTTACCATTATTTTTCACCGAGATAGATGTCTTACTTCGAGTTTTAACGCACGTTTTAAAAAGATTTGAAGAAGTTATTTATATGTCGCCAGTTCTCCGGCTAATTTTTAATTTTTCTTTCATGAAGGTATGAAACAAATTATCTATATCGCAACTTGGAATTCCGAGGACCAATTAATCGTATGTTTGCCTTAGAATCCGCATTTTAGACAACAAACATGATGCCCGTAAGCAAGTCCCACACACAAGCCTCGTATGCACTGCTTCCTGCCCCTATCGACGCTACCATTAGTCCACTCCTGCAGTGGGTAAGGGGATAATACTAACATCAGCAGAAATGAAGCAGACTGGCGTTAGTTTCTAAAATCTAACAAGTGGTAAGAAGACGGTCATTACACGGGTATAGGAAATAAATGTTCAGGAAATGAGCTTCTTTTCTATACATAAAGTAAGAAGATAATAGGTTTTTTGGAAAGGAAGAACCTTCGACGCACGCAGATTCGACCATAATAGAAGTGATAAATTAAAAAAAAAAAACTTGAAATACGAGAGCTTTTATTTTAGCTTCCCGTGTAAGAAGTCCATCAACAGCTTCACAAATACAGGATTCATCAGTTTGTCTGGCGTTCAATAAATCAAGTCACAAACACAGGATTCATCAGTTTGTCTAGCATTCAATCAATCAAGTCACAAACATAGGATTCATCAGTTTGTCTGGCGTTCAATCAATCAGTCACAAACGTCGAGCTGTTGTGGAGTAAGACGCACGCATACATACATAGTTACATACAAGTGGTGGCTGACATGCACACCCCAGATATTCTAGCGCGTGTCGGAGCTAGCAGAGCCAAACAAGTGTAAAACCATAGAAAATTATTTTTCGAAAGAGACAAGTTTGGCATGTGATAAGCCTACCTGTGTGTCAGGTTAGGTCTTGGGCAGAGGGCATTAGGCAGAGGGCAGCAAGCCCTCCTTCCCTCACACGCCAGCCCGCCAAGGACCAAAAGTCCTCGAGCAGAGCAGCCGCCGCCACCACCGCAGTTGGTGATGGTGCAGCAAACCAGCTTTTCAGAGCCAAGTTTCATTCTAAGATAAACTCTTCACACAGAGCAACAGGAACTGCTTCACAAGTGACCAGCTCAAAGGTTCGACTTCTTAGGAGTGACTCAGTTCCGAAAAAAGTCAAGTGAGTTAGATTTACACAATTTCAGTCTAATTGTCTCGCTAAGCTGCTGAATGGATGATCATTACAGCACTGCATTGATTAGTGCACAATGCGCAAGAGCTAGAAAAGTTCCTCGCGTTACTCAGTGTGAAGAGTTTATCTTATATAGCAGTGTTTTGTACGTGCTTGTCTCAGTTCAGGGCTGTAGGACACAACCCTGAGGCTCTGACAAGAATTGGTGTGTAAAGTAAGACGGCTCACAGGCGCTTCAGGAGCGCAGTTGGGAGTTGTGATAGCTCGCATAAGTCGAGGAGACGACCTCGAGGCGACAGGTCAGGAGTTGGCAGTTGCATAAAGGCTTGGGCTAGCGACTTCTAGTTCCCTTAGGAGTCGTTAACGACTCGCACAACAAGACTCCTAGCAACGGGCTGCTACTGCCATCGACGACAGTAGCAGCGTCAACAGCGCGACTTTCCATCCTTTGACGGTCGATATATCAAAGGAGCAGCAGAACGAGGAGAGGTGAGAGGCAGCAGCAGCAGCAGCAGCAGTAGCAGTGTTATTGTGATGAGAAATCACCACCACCACTGCTCTTCAGCAGCAGCAGCAGTAGTTGTATTACTGTGATGAAAAGCACCACCACCACCACCGCCGCCACCACCATCGACGGTGCTCAAGGCACCACCGCGGCTCTCACTCTCCTCTCTCTGCCCCGACGCACTCGCTAAAGGCAAGACGGCCTCGTAAGAGACACCACAGCTCACAATGAAGATCATGTCGTGCTAGGCACGATCACTCAACCATTGACTCGAGCTTATGGGCCTCTGCAACGGAATAAAAGTCCAATCAAGTTACTGATGGATCACACATGCGACGCTCCTCGTCTTGAAACTTCCACCTTCATTCATCTTGCAAAATTCAATACTATGTATTGACTATAGTGGTTAGATTGGTGTATGTAATTCATATTTAATCTTCTACACAGTATAAGAACCAATTAAACGAAAATGCATTTATCATTAAAGATGAATATACAGTAGCTATGATAACAATAGTCTAGTAGCAAGAATTAAATTTTCAAAGGGAAGAGATAATGCGCAACGATTAATAAATAATTGAAATAGCAAGGGCACATTAGTTCATCTTAAGCAGCAAAAGAGTACAGCGTTCTCCACAATTCACTGGAGTTATTTATAAAGTGACAGCAATTAATCAGAATCAACAACTTTTCCTCAGCAGTGGCAAGCAAATTACGTTTCAATATATCGTGTATGTATGCGATGTAGTTAAGTTATAAAGAAATGTCAACTCTCTCATCATTAAATATATATAAATTAGTAACTTATAGATGCAGCTCTCACCAAGGCCGCGAGCAGCAACGTCGGTGGCGACAAGGATGGGTGCTTTTCCAGACCGGAATTCTGCGGACAAAAAGTCTGTATTATAGAAGCGGTCGCGATTTTGTCACACATCGTAATCGACACTAAATGAAATATAAAACAATACGGAGCTGGCATTATAGGCTCAAAAAACCCAAGTAATGAATGGTGGAGGAGTTAAGAGAATTAATGTCGAAAAAAAGTTAGAAAGCAGGCCATACAAATTGAAGTCAAAGTTGATGGCAATTAATTGAGGCATTATTGGTATTGTCACGAGGTGAAAATTTATTTCCGTTTCTATAAGCTTTCAAATGTCAAAGCAAAATGTCAAAAAAAAAACGCATCTGATTCAGGAAGTGATATGATACAAACTTTTAAATTGAATAGATGTGACATAGCCTTTAAATTTGTGGTTTTGCACAAAATATTGTCATACACTCATGACTGTACCAAAAACTTTAGATATATATAAATAATGTTAAAACCCATTTTCCTACAAGAAACAAGATAGGATATTACTGTGCATTAAAACCCAAGTGAATTTTTACTTACCTTTTAAAACCCAGTCCCGCTCTTGTTGAGACTTGTCTCCGTGAATGCACATTGCAGGCCAACTGTAAAAAAGCCAGGAAAATAATAGGTAAATATAAGGTGACAATAACCACACATGAAAAATGGCATTAAGTTATTTGGGCGAACCAACTGACGAAGAAGAATTTATGTTTTATAATAAGAGTCGTTCAAAAGAGAAGTCGGATGGCATGAGCAATGCGTAGTTCACATTCAACTGCTACTTTATTCGTCACACAAAATACAAGACAACATTTTTTTCTTGAATATAATTGATCAAAATGAATGCATATCGATTGCACTGTGAAAAAAAAAAAAAAATTCAGTTGCAATAATATCAGCTTATTTCAAACGGCAAAATGAAAAAAATTTTGCATATTACTTTTCAATATTTCCATATAGATTTAAATGCTAAGAGTCACATATTTCCGTGGTCTAAGTTCAAATTTGTATACCGGTGCTGATTAATAACAAGAATGAACTCAAGTCTTAAGTGCTTCATCACTACCTGGTAGTGAAGCAGAGATCATTGATTCACTTCGTTGCCATGTAAAACGCAATATTCAAATTAAAAGCGGGATTAGGTTACACACACCGTCAACACGTCAAGATGAGATGACACTAACATTTGTAGCGAGTTTAGTGAATAAACTTTCATCTACTGACTATCCTTGTAACTTTACTGCAAATTGTTCACATACTAAAACTTTACAGCATCATATTACGCCTTGCACTGAATTGTATAGTGAAATGCTAAGGGCACAATTAGCATCCCAGCATTAAGATGTTATGTACTACAACCTACCCCGAGGAGCGAAGGGATTTGGTGACAAGTTCAACCTTGCGTTTAGTTTCAATGAAGATGATCGTCTTGCACGATTTCTCCTGTGCCATTTCGTTCAGAAGCTGATAGAGCCTGAAACATTGGTGTTGTGTAAGAAAAATCATGACACCACATCGCACCAATTGGTATAAATAAATCAAGTATAAACAAAAAAATCAAATTATTTATTTCAAGATTTAATACATTTATTGGTCAAGAAAATGACAATGTGCAATAATAGATACATAAAAATATGAACATGGCGAGCACATTACACATCATGGAACTCTACATACTTGTTATCCTTCTCTCCCTCCTGACACACGTCCACAATTTGCAGAATGTTGTGGTTGGCAGAAAGCTGCAGCGACCCGACGTTCAGCTGCACGTAATCTTTCAGGAAATCTTCAGCCAAGTTGCGTACTTCCCGAGGCCACGTGGCAGACCACATCAGAGTTTGTCTGTCCGGCTGGTGAATTCAACATATTCATGACCTCAATTCTCGAAATCGAGGCAATTGTAAAGTCTTGTAATAAAAATGATAATGAGGTCTCAAAAATAATAGGTTATGAAAACACAACCTTGTTCCTATGGAACAGGAAAATCACCCAAAAAGTTATTACGATAAACTGCTCTAATGAGACTTAAAGCAAAAAAAAAAAAATTCTGCAGAACTAGTTTAATCTCATAGCTCACTCTGATTTGATCAACAATTTTTCTGATCTGCGGCTCAAATCCCATGTCGAGCATGCGATCAGCCTCGTCCAGCACGAGGTATGTGCAGCGGCGTAGGTTTGTTTTCTCGCACTCCAGGAAATCAATGAGCCTTCCAGGTGTTGCGATGCAGATCTGCACAAATATCATTTGAGATTTTGTTATGGCATGAGAATGAATGCTGGTGAGTATCTACATCATGGCAATGATTTTAGTCAAAGTTGCAGAACTAATGTTAGAGCAGCCGCAACTGGAGTTTAATTGCAAGGTTGTTTTGAACAGGAACATTATTAGTATACCAAAAACCAAGTGAGAAGACAGATTCAAACAAATTCCACATCGAGAATGAAAGAAAAGAAATTAAACCCCAAAGCAATCCTGACACGCAACTTTTTTTTCAACTGAAACCCTTGTGGTGCTCACCTCACTGCCCCTTTCCAAATCTCTGATTTGTGGGCCTTTAGGAGCTCCACCAAAAACACAAGTCGAACGAATCTTAACAGAGGAGCCAAAATCTTGCGCGACTGTAAGGATTTGCTGGGCAAGCTCCCTGGTGGGTGCTAAAACCAAAACGATTGGTCCATCTCCTCTACTGAGGTAAGGTTGATTGTTGATGTGTATGATGGCAGGCATAATGTAGCCCAGGGTCTTGCCAGACCCAGTCTGAGCAATACCAACCATGTCACGCCCAGACAGTGCAATGGGCCAGCCTTGGGCCTGAATAGGAGTTGGATACTCGTAATTCTGGCGGCGAATTTCCGTTTCCACATAGTCAGGGAATGTGAAGTCAGAGAAATACTGAATTGGGTTTGGTATGTTATTCCCCCGAAGTGTGATGTCTTTATCATTCCTGAAACATTAAACAACAATGAGATACAGGAAACCATCATCTAATGATTCAAATCATTTAAATATTTTTATCCTAAAGTAGGTACCCTAGCAGAAATAAAATATTTTAACCCCGCATTATTATGTCAGGCTTAGACTTCTTGTTTGAAGGGCAAAATTGAAATGAAGGGCAAATGAAGGGCAAAATTGAAATGAAGGGTGTTTTAAATGAAGGGCAATTGCCTGGCAAACACCATGCAATTAAGGTAAAAAAAATCATGAAAATGGCAATACAAATGATCCACTATAACAACTAACATGCAAATTTCTTCAATCTCACCTGTACTTTTCAACTTCATGTTTAGGACGATTTACAACGGCGTCAGAGGGACGGTAAAAATTCTTCTCAAAAGGTGTCAATTTGGAGAGGTCCCAGCGTGGCTTTCGCAGGTTGCCCCCAGGCTGTTTGCCCTTAAGGGATGACCTCCCCCCAAATCCACCCCCTCCACCATAGCTACTTGACCCCCGACCCCAGTCGTCCCGTCGACCGCGGTCCCGGTCATAAGAACGTGAGCGTGAACGAGATCTGGAAATATATGTAAATTAGAAAATATGGGAAAAACAAAAATTATGTTAAAAATAAAAAAGAAAAATATTTAGGATGTAAATGCTGGTGTACAATGGTCACAATGTTTATAGAAGTAATATAATAATATGTTTAATTTTCAAAAATGTGCAACATTTACAGTTTCAGCAGAGCAAATTTGCCATTCTATAAAAAAAATGGCTGAAAATGAAATCCCTCAGCCCAATATTGCATGAGCAGATAGTATGATTTACGACAGGGCAGCAGAATTGGTATCAAACAAAAGTTAGGCCTTTTCAGCTTACCTCTGTTCATCAGACAGCCAAATTTATTAACTCATCTTTGTAAATAAATCAGGGTTGGCAATGATTAAATCAAAATGATTAAATCATGTGATTAAATCACTTGATTTTTTTATAAAATAATATACGTTTAAAAATTCAAAAAGACAAAAAAGTTGAAAAAATCAAAAAAATCAAATAAATCAAAAAAATCATGAAAAAATAAAAAAAATCATTGATTTTTGATTTTTTTTGATTTTATTAAAAAAATCAAAAAAATAGCCAACCCTGAAATAAATGAAGGAATCTCAATTATAACCACATCTTGGTCAGTGAATAGTTCTTTTTATGTTTTGCTCAGCTGCAATTAGCAAATGCTGCCACTATGTAGAAATGAGTTCTAGAATTCTTCAGAATTCTAGAAATGGTGGTTCATATATATTACTTATGATCCATAAAGGCCAGTGTTATGAACAAAAAATTCAAGGCTAAAAAATTGAAATGTTAAAAAATTTGAGAAAAAATCATACTCATGCCTTCAATGCCATATGCCATAAATCACTTGAAATTTCAAACAGATGCATAAAAAATTAAATTAGACTGATAAAATTGCTGGACAGGCAACATGTTTAAATTTGTATATCTTCAGTCCCCTGGCAGATAGCAGGGAGAAAAGCAGTATGCAGCTCTGCAAAGGTAAGCTCTGTCATTGGGTCATGTAATAATGGAGACCATATTTGGTGCACCTCAGTTATGGTTGAAATTAGTCATTATTTCTGGCAATGTTTACCAGGTGAAGACACGCATGCTATGGCTCACATTAGTGAGCAATGTGCGCAAGTAATCTCTTAGCTTTGAGTCATAATTGCTTTGCTGTAATTGCTTATGTTTTCCGTGAATGATGTATATTATGCATAGGAATGACAATGGAAAGAGTTGGACGACCAGTCCAGGTGTTCATCATCCCGATCAAATTGTGGGCATTTACATTGTTTGTTCAGTCATATTTACCTCGTATAGATTATTCATCATATATATTGTCGTGTGCTTCTGTTCATTTGAATCTTTTTCAGAATTAACACTGCTTACAATAATATGTTTTTCTGTAAATTGTACAGTTGATTGTTCTCATTTTCAACTATATTCTTTTTCTTTCACATTAGCATCATGGATATAAATTTTTATGGGATGGAGGTCAATGAAATTTCAGATACAGATGCTGAGATTCATTCTAGAAATAAAAGCTGCAGTGATGAATCAGAACAAGAGTTTGTCACAACTGGTTCCAGTTCTAACAGCTGTACTGAAGAACTTCCAGAAAATCTTAGCAGAACCTCCATCTGAGAATGAAGATAAAGCACTGCAGGAAAAAAAACAATGGAAAAAGTGTGGCTGATCCATGGATTGCTTTTAGTGCTACATCATGACAACATCTTTTCACAGGCAAAAAAAAAAATGTAGAGGAAAACTGGTCCAGAAGACACAGTAATGCCATTTGATACTAATAATCTTTTTGTAAGGAGAGAAATTATTTTCGAAATAGTAACTAAAACAAGTATGCTGATCAAGTTTTTTAGAACACAAAAATAACAAGATTGCAACTGAAATGCTGGAGACATTTTAGGAGCTGATAATTAGTATGGAATTAGTACAATAATCAAGGCTGGAACTCTACTGGTCTTAAGATATTTATATCTAGGGTAAACACACCATATTCCAACACCTTAAGGATGTAGCAAGAAATAAATGGCTATAAATAGATCACCGTATGTGCAACTCGAGTTCCGACTGATTTACGTCACTCTCAAAACACCACACTACGCGCCAGCAATGATGAAACATCACAAACTGTTGCCATATTTATTTAAAAGCCTTTAGAATTGAAATCAACAAAATCGCTGAATTCCGACACTGTGTGTGACTAAATGCGGCATATTGTGAGACTAATTCCAACAGCGCTTCAAAATCGTAATTCCTAATTCCAACACCCTTGCATTGGAATTCCGACACCCTGTGCAAGCTGTGTCGGAATATGACACCCTGTGTCACGGCTGTGTGTCGTAATTCTGAGTAATTTCTGACACATGTCAGAATTAGTTTTAATGTGTCTAAAACTGTTTCTTAAATTAACATCTATTGATTTATTTACCACTCATAATCAGCATATTCAAGTAAACTTAAAGGATTCCTAATTTATTCACATACTTATTTAAAAGTCTCATACCATAATATTCTTTCTACACCAACAGTTTATCACTATTTGGTAGAGCAAGGTCAACTATCAACTTTGGCATGTTTTGATGTTCTCATCGGGTGACGTGGACTTTTGCTCCGAGGATCTAAAAATTTTCCCGCCAGACCTAGTGTTTTGCAGAAATATTGCGTGCAATAGTACGACGTCACTATTTCAACCATCTACACATGGGTGGAACTAAGACAAAGCTTAATATAAAGGAAAAAGTTGAGATGTGTCAGAATTACCCACAGCGTCGGAATATGGTGCGTTTACCCTATCCATTTATCTGCAATAACCTGTCAAGAGATAGCTATTNGCTCATGTGGGACACTGTCAAATGCCTTGGCAAAATCGAGGTACATTGCATCTACTGGCTCCCTTTTGTCCAGCAGGCGGGTCCATTCGTTCAGTCGACAAGAGGTTAGTGGTGCAGGATCTCCCAGCAATAAAGCCATGTTGACAGTCTGATAGGAGATTATTGGCAGTCAAATGATCTATCAATCAGTCCCTCACAACAGATTCCATTAGTTTCAAAGCAAACAACACTTTTCAAACTGACAGGGTGATAGTTGCCCGGGCAGCTTTTGTTGCCTTTCTTGAACAATGGTGTCACTTTAGCTTCTTTCCAGTCAGCCGGCAAAATTCCTTCGTTCAAAGTTTTTCGAAGAAGTGACATCAGAGGACCGGCTAGGACCTGTCTCTTATACACATCTAGATGTGTATAAGAGACAGGCATTGACGTTACCCTCTAGCCCTAGGTACCCTACCTTGCTACCTAATTTAATAAAGGAAAAAATTCGTAGCTTTTTCACTTTTACTTGTAATCCACTAATATTTCTATGATAATTTTCCAAGAAAAATTCTCTTTTCAGCCATATAATTTTCATTGATATCAGAGGAAAAATTTTATTGTGCACACTGCACAGTGCACATACCTAGGCTAAATTGGTATCATCACAGTAGGTAGGTCTTGGATGGACGTAATGGCGGAACCTCAGCAGCATCAACCTGAAAAATTATTAAATCGACAATACATAGCACCACATGCAGTCTCTTATATTATTCTTACCTCCTACTTCTATAGGTCATAATGAAGATCTTTGAAGAATATTTCCTATTGATGTTCACCAGTAAGTAACTTTTATAATGCGAATTTCTATAGTTTTAATGGCAGGGTAGCGTCCTTTTTGGCCGAACAAGCACACAATACCGCGCATGCGCAGCTTAGGAGTTAGGATCAGGGTGAAGAAAATGTGAATGAGTTACGAGGTCAAATCAGTCATTCTCAAAGCTCACCGAAATAAGTATTATGAAATTCCATTGAACACCCTTTCATTTATTTTGTAACTGAGGTAACAAATATTGTAGTACTTTTAATTCCTGACAGGCAATGAGTTCAAAAATTGCAGGTAAGTATTTGTTATTGTTCTTTGTGTCCGCTGGCGAGTTCGGTGGTGTTCGTAGAAGTGTCGATTCGGTACTTATGTACCGGCCAGCCTATGATCTTCGTCGTTATAATAGTTGAGAAATAAAATCATACAAAAAGACCTTAGACTAATCATAACTATATAAATGTATTATTCACGCAATAATGTGCAGAAGTAAAATTTTGTCACGACACACAGCAAAAGTAGAATATAATAATAGAATTGAGAGACGTGACAAATTATGTTTCCGAACCAATAAAGAAATCATATTGGCATCAAGTCCTATAAATGACATAACGTCTTCGTAAATGATGCAAATTCTTCGTGAATGTCATAAACATGAAAATCATTCGATTACAATTATTTTCATTTTTTTCCGGATAGATAAAAACCTTATAGATGCATTTCTATCATGGTTGAATTGATACATATTAATTCAACCATGCATTTCTATTATTCTAGTCCGACGATGTCAATAGCATACGTTATATAAGCACGTCCCGGACAAATTTACGGCCGGAATCGCGGCCGGTCTCCGAATACAACAAAGGATTTCTCCCAAAGTAATATACGCATGGAGACCGGCCTCAGGCCGACCGCAAATTTGTCAGAGACGTTAAATACGCATATCTCGTAGTAAAAGTAGGGAGAACGTAGAAATATCCTTCCCCATATGTTTAATAGAATTTTAATCCTTACAATCACATATTATATAATTATTTAATTTGCTCAATCACTACATCCCTGGTACAGTCTCTTGTCAATCCATCATGTCAATACATCAATGAAATTCAGGCCGATTTATTTACCAAGGCATGTTGATTAAATATGCCATCTAGATAAGTAATATCCACCGTCACTTATTTCGTATATATCCGACGCTGTGTTATTTAAACAAAAATATATATCTCAGTACTCACTGCAGTGAGTGACAGTGAGTGGATTTTCTCGTGGGCGAAAACGTGGTCACGGACAGACGGACGGACGGACAGACAGACAGATGTACATGACGAGCTCAATGGCGCCTTTTGTCCATAAATGAGAAAATGCGCTAAAAAGCCTCGGCCGGAAACAATATTCTTCGCCTTACCGCCAGACACAAACAAAATATATTTCCATTCCTTAAGTAGATTTTTTGTTCAGCTTCGGAAATAAATACTATAACGTTATAATTGTTCTGCTCATTTGCGATTGGCATTTCCAGCCATTTCCTATCATTGATCAAAATTGTTAAAGAAACTATTAGATCAAAGCAAGATAATTATTACGCTCCAGAATTTGTGGTTGTGAGGTCGATGAAATGAAACGTTGTTCATGAGCCCTTTTTCTTGAAATATAACACCAAAAGGAGCATAGCAGTACAGTATCCTATAGATTTCAAACGAATAAGAACATAATTTTTACTTAGACTGAATAAGTGGTCAAGCTACATTACTCGGGTCGTTAATCAAACTAATTTTAATTTATCTTGTTAACACAATCAAGTTAACAACACGATCTATAACTATGCAACATCTCAAATATGTTCTTAATGGGTTTAAAAGATTTAAGATTAAAAACCGGGACGTGCAGCAAAATCAAGCGTTCGCCTGAAACGTGAAATTAAAATTCTATTTAAATACGTATTGACATAATAACTATTTGATGGCTACGATAGAGGCACATGCAAAGCAATGGCCCAGTCCCACCAATAGCGGTGCATCATGTGCACCAGCACCAATTTCTCTAAAGTGTGGATTAAATAACGCTTTCTTCACTTCTCTATAACGACAAAATTTCCGTCTTGTGTAAACTTTTTCGTTATTTTTTACAGAAAACCGCCGTCGCTGTTGACGCCTCACATGCTGTCCTAATCATCAGTGTTTTCTGTGCCAACATAAAGAGGAAGAACTGAGGGCATCTCCAAAAATAGTTGATGGTGTTTAATTCTCATATTCTCGACTGCATTCAACTTGTTATTCTTTGATATAAAGAGCAATGCTCCCATTGAAATCATAATGTTCAACAACTTCATTTTTAATGAATTGAATGCCTTGGTTTGAAGTCACGTTGATATCTTTGTTCTTCGACGAAACTGCCTCTGTAGCGATCAGGTTTTCCTTCTTGACTGTGCTGTCTGAGTCGTAGTTTTGCTCTCGCATTTCGCCACATGCGTCGGGATCCTGAGTTACAGTCGACATCATAGCCTCGGTCATGGAACCTTCAACGGGAACCAATGGATAGTAATAGAACTTTTGATTATATCGTGGACCTCTCTTCACTTTCTCCACACCTGCTTGCTTCAGCAGCTTACCAAAGAGAATTTTGCTGCAACAGTCGCTAGGGTAGCCGTTCACTTCGAGGAATGCGTTGAATGAATCCCACACATTGATGATAGACACTTTGTACGTCGTCTCTGGATTATTCTTCTCTTCTTCAACCACCTGCCATTGTTGGGTAAGGAACTCCAGCATGAAAGAGTACTTTCCTAAGCTCACCCTGTGCAGGTTACGAACATTTTCAGCATTTGGCGACATCGCTGATCATCTGATGGAAATTGTAAATTTAAGTAATTATTTATGAGGCATTATTTAAATTTTAGTAAATAAATACCACTACCCTGCAACACATAAAATTGAAAGACAATATAGATTTGAGTATATAAATAGCACTACCCTCACCCTGCAACGCATAAAATTGAAAGACAATATAGATCATTCGGATTATTTCGGAATAATACAGCTCCAATTGAAAAAAAAAAATAGACTAAGAAATGGCATAGAACTAAAAGTGTCGACGACGAAAATGACAGTGAACTTTGTGACACCCCGAAAACATGAATATTAATTAGGAATAAAAATGCAGACGAGGTAGGTTAGTCCCTATCTAGCCAGTCAAATAGCAGGGTATAGATAGTTTAGTTAATAAGTGCTTCAACCCTTCATACAATATTAGACTAACAACCAAACTTTCGTTAATTTAGAATCGGTTATAGAATTAGAATTTATTTCTCACGTTACCTGCTTATTAAAACCTTGAGGGGAAATTATAACAATCAAACGACAATATTGAAATTAATTGAATCGAATTTTCACGTACCAATTTAAAGGTTTCCACACGTCACCATCCGAAGTCAAGACGAGCACTCGATCAACCGTACGCTCAACTGCCCAAGGGACATTTCAGTAAGGGGAAACATTTTCTCCAATAATAGTTTTCAGTTTCGGCAAGAAAAGCGTGTCGGTATTTAGGTTAAATTGGATTTCTGCACGTAACATATAAACTTAATGAAAAAAGTAATGAAAGTTTATTTATGATGAAACGTAATTTTGATGAACCTAATTCATAGAAGCTGCTGTAATTGTTTATGTTTTAGTAATATATATAAATTATAACACGGAAATATATATGAATGATTCAACGTAAATGAAATCACCCAATTCATCAACTTTAAAACGATAGACTCAGTTCAATGAAGTAACATGAACGCTGACTCAAGGTTATTTTCCGCTAATAAATCATTCCAATGACCTTTTACTTACTTCGCTATTCGCACAAAACATAACTAATTTAGTAATTATGTCTAACATTCGACGACCCCAAACGATTTCGCGGTCAATATTCCGGTTGATTTCTGAGGAAAGGGTTGTATATCTAGCTACGTAACAGATGGAATTTGGTGTTGGGTCATGTCACAATTTTTTTAAAGAAGCTAATTCATTAGTACGAAATCGATCGAAGAATTAAGCGGCAGGAGTACAAATGAATTGTTATAGTTGTTACTGCAACATGGCCGTTTCGATACGTACGAGTATAATTGCAATCCACATGCCGAACAATTCTCTTTTCTATGTAGTCGTACATAGAGAATTGAAAAAAAAACTTCCAACCATCTCGACTTAAGAAATCTGAGTTATATAACCAAATAATGAAGTACTTCTTCACAAATGAGGATTGTCGACATCCCATGCTTGACCTGATTTGAGTGCGCTGCACGTTCGATGTACCCACGATCCATATCGTGCTGCACAGTTGTATAAAATATGGCATGAGCAATTTATAGGATAATGCATGTGCCAAGTAATTCATATTCAACAGCGTGAAAAGATGCGCAATATTTCACCCACTTCACGAAAAAATAATCTCTTAAAGCAATAGGCTGACTTCTACGGTACACACCCAGACGAATTTTGTTGGCCACCTAAGCATTTTACAAAACTTCTCTTTAACTTCACTTCTTGTTTGTCTGTTTACCTGTCTGTCTGCTACAAATCTTGTAATCGAAATTTAATACACTTCTACTTATCGATTTCTACACTTCTACTTATATCGATCTGAAATTTTGCACACTTGCGTAAAGTTGGAGACAACGCATGAATCATATGACAAAATAAATAATTTTAGGAATAAAAATTTTTTACAATATTAAAAAATTGAAAAAATAATTTTGTCAGCTACAAATCTTATAATTGATATTTGACGCACTTATACCTGTCCAAATGATCTGAAATTTTGCACACTTTTGTGAAGTCGGAGGCAATGCATGGAATCAATTGACAGAATAAAAAATTTTGAAAAAATTTATATATTAAAAAATTGAAAAATTAATTTTTTTATTATTAGAACTAAAACGAGAAATTCATTGTACATCTTTAACATTGGAGACATTGGATTCTTTACAAGTGTTGTCTTTAAAAAGTAATTTTTAAGCGTATATTATGTATTTTCAGTGTACGACGTTTTGGGAATTGTAATCATTTTGCGTAGAAATAAGCAAGTGAATTACACTGATTTTTCTTAACGGTCAATAATGAGGCAGATAATAAAATTAGTAACTTTTTGATATGTGTATACGTTTATTTAGTAATTGTGTAATGTTTTACGTGTATGTCGAGTATTGGTAGGCTTATTTTTTATTATTATATATTTTTCGCGATTCAGTCAGATGTGATCTAATAAGCGCCCAAGAAACAAACTTCGATTGCGTTGAATCCATGTATTCGAGGATTCAACGCAATCGCCTTCAATCCAATAGAGGCTTCAATCCAAGTTCATTGAAGCACGCACAAAACACTAGGATTCTTACAAATGATAGCGAAAGGCTTTTGAGCAGAATACCTCTTTCAAATATTAGAGCCTTGGTTAGAGTTTAATATCGGCGGGAAGGATCCCTTTCAGATTTCGGTGCGGGACCATGACTGTTTATCGCTGAACCAATGCAGTCGAGAGGAGTAAGTTCACCATTGCAGCAGACCTTCAGGAAAACAGAGTGTATTGATACGTTTTTTTTACAATCCATATATATGACATTGTTTTTTCATTATATATCAAACAACAGCATTGTACACCCGCGTGCCCAACTGAGGGTAGATGCAGCTTTAGTTCCAGTGTTGTTTCAGTTTCTAGGTATGAAGGCAGGAACAATATCGTAATGGGCGAATTCAGTCCTTTTAGAAACATTATCACTAATCTTCTGACGTCCTACTTTTAATTTTCTGAATATTCGCCACATGAATATGAGAAAAATTGTCCCTTTTTATCTAAGATAATTTCCAATTAAGCCTGAATCAATTAAATTATGGGTAAATTTAACTTCAAAAAGAAACGAAAGGGCAGTGTTCAACAAATATTTGCACTAACTTAAAGAGCGAGCGAAAAACGGCTCAAGTTATTGAAGATTATTGGAAATTTTATAGTGACTGCATGCAAGCAGCGGACTGCAATATCAAGTTTTTAGAGACCACTTTGCGCGCGTAAAAATTCACAGCAGAGCGACTGATGCGGCCGCATCTGCATATGGAAATAAGTCCAAAAAATTTATCTCAAAGGTTTTGTTGCGGTTGAAAATGATATCTTAGAGTTCAAAGCAGTCTTTATTCGGTCAAAATAGTCTTTGCATGGACGTTTCGAACAATTTTACGGCCAAACGTTTGGCACAAGAATAAATCCTTATATAGCATTAGCAATTTATATGCAATTACATTAATTACAAAAATGATCATAAAAGTGATTGACGATGAATAATTTCGATTTTGAAACGTGTCAAACATTTTATGTATATGTCTACCCACACAAATTTTCGGACTGCAACATTTAACTTTTTTTTCATTCACATCGGGTAACAAATTTTGTCCGAAGATCATTCAGATAATTTCTTATGATATTTATGATTTTTACCTGTTTAATTTGTTATTTTTGTGAATTTATTATAAATTCATCTATCAATGATATTGCAAATGTTCCGTGTTTAGGCTAGATAGAGCCGCTATAAAGTTCTGGGAGAACCATTAGTTAGTCTTTGGCTGCTCTTTCGGAAGAATTTTGGTGTGAGGTGTGTGATTATAGTGTTTTTTAGTGTTTAATTTTTTGATAAATTCTTTCATAGAGTACTCATTTTTTATTTTGGTTATTCAATTAAGCCAGCTTTATTAATGGTCTCAAATAATTGTTGTCATGTCTTACAGCTTTCTTCAACGCTGCCTTATTATTATCGTATTATGTCTTAGGAAAAGTGATGTGCATCTATCTAGAATATTGGGCAAAATTTCCAATCTAGAATATTGGGCAAAATTTCTAGAAACCATGGCTAAGAACTAGGTATATATTTTCAAAAATATTTTTTTAGAATTGCTGGTAAAAATGGATCTTTTTCTTCATTTTCTGTGGATGAAAATGGGCAAGCACTATGAAAATAGGTGCAATCGATTGCAATAACAGAATTCACAGACATATTTCGTCCTATTTTTGGATGGCTTCTGCCCAATTTTCTAGAATTGGGTATTATTGCAGATTAACTACATCCAAAAAAAGGGTGTTTTTTTTGTTAATTATATGTTTTTTGGGGTGTAGATTACGAATCTGAAATCCATTTTTGGCGGTCGGCATCGGAAAACCGATTTTTTTCCGACCCATAAAAAACGAAAAGTGGTCTAAGTTACCCCGCCGGTCTAAGTTACCCCATTTTACAGTACGTCTGTGAATATATTAGGAATCCTTTAAGTAGGTATTCTTGTATTTGCTGATTTCAAGTGGTACCTAAATAAATTAATAGATGATTAAGTTGAGAAACCCATTTAGACACATAAAAACTAATTCCGACACAACTTGAATTGGACACACACAGCTCGTTCCAAGCTGTGTGCAAAAATTAAAATTTTCTTAATTAAAAGTTTAATAGCTAACTGTTGATTAAAAGCCTAATTAAGTTGTGCTCAATATTCAATATTGTTCTAATTCAAAGCTGTATTGTATTCCAATACAGCTCACACAGCGATCAGGATTCGAACACCGTCGGAACACGTGGATGTCGGAATTATGTATTATGTTGAAATTATCTTAATTATGTATTATGTCGGAATTATGTATGTCGAATTTAGTCACACACAGTGTCGGAATATACTCAATATAGGGATTTGGTAGGTTTGCATTCTAAAGGCTTTTAAATAAATATGGCAACATTTTGTGACATTTCATCATTCCTGGCTTTTTGTACGGTGTTTTGAGAGTCATGAGAGTCGCGTAAAGCAAACAGAACTTGAGTAACGCATACGGTTATTTTTTTATAGTTTTTCATTTCTCGATGCGTCCTTAATGTGTCGGAATATACCGCATTTACCCTATTAAGTCACCTGTGGAATGATGATTTTTGATGCGCTTTTTTTTATTTCTGCCAAAGATTTCATATCAGCCTCCTCTAATCACGGTCCCTGTGTCCAATGAGGCTACAAGTTGCCATTTTGCAGCACAAGTGCACAACTCAACTTACTTACTATTCAAATAGCCAGCCTATTATCTAGTTGATGGGCGGGGGCCCAAAATTAATTAACTTATTGTTCTTTGAGTAATTATGAAGAATCATCTTACCAAATTAACTTAATTTTCTTTGAGTAATTGTTATTTGTAAGCAGTAAGCAATCATAGTACTACAAAATTAACTTACTTTTTTATGAGTAATTGTTAAGAATTATCTTGTGGTAGTTTGTCTCTTATTTAAATGGGCCTATCTTCAAAATATAAGGGGATGTTTCCTTCATAGGCTACCTGAGTCTAACATCCTGAGCATTTGATTGCCTCTTAAGTGTAGAAAATGCTTATTCCTTTATACTATTATAGGGTAAAATTAAAAAAGTATTACCTATCTAATATCTAATACACTTGGATGGTTGGATCAACAAATAAGTTTAGGCTAGGCTATTCTCATAAATGGTTCACATCTCAAAAGTGAGTTTAGGGCCCCCAAAATGAGCCTAGGCTATAAATGATGCTACCCACAAAGAAACTTATTTTGGTTTAAATTGGTTATTAAAAACTCGGTGGTAGCGGTAGGGTTATTAAAGGTACTGGATCAATTAACTTGCTACGTTGTGATTCAGGATTATGTAATATCAAATAATGCCAGACATTTCCTCTTGATATACCTATCATGATCATTAGGTCATTTCACTTTTGACCCATTTAACCCAACTTAAACTGCATTTTTAAAAAGTACCCTACATTACTATACAATAACTTAAATTTATTTTCTAGATAATATGTATATTTTAAAATTGTAGGGACTGTCTGATCTCAAGCAAGTAAAAGTTTACAGTTTGATGAATTAATCAATCTTTAGATATTTGCTATTAATACTTTTTTCATAAAATGAATAATTTTGAAACTGACAGTAAATTGGCACCTTGTAAGCTTCATGGATGCATTGAATATGGGAATTTCAAGTATGCATTGAATTGCCTGATTGTTAACTATGCATATCAAAATTTATTTTACAAATTTTGTTTTCAGAAACACAATGAAGCTGAACAAGAACAAGACATCTTCAAGCCGGAAGATGCGCAAGCGTCACTTCCAGGCTAACAAACATGAAATCAGACAGATGATGTCCTCGCCTCTTTCTAAGGACCTCAGAACCAAATACAATGTTCGCTCCATGCCCATCCACAGAGAAGATGAAGTCCAGGTTTGTTAACTTATTTGTTCCCACAATTTACTTTCCTTAAATTTTAACTCTAAATTGCTGTCTTTGATATGCATGGTGAGAAGAATGTACTTTTTTTAGCAAATTATTCTTCCATTATTGGAGATATTGGTGCTGTTAGTTGATTATGGGTATGCATACTGTCATAATACAAAAGCGATACTTTGTAATGAATATTTGATAGAAAATGTCCAGAATTCCTACTCTATAAAATGTCCGAGAAAAAAAATTCATGCTGATTAGGTTCCTGTAAACGTTTTTAGATTCAGCCAATGTTCAATTGCTTGCTTTTCAGGTGATGAGAGGACACTACAAAGGCCAGCAGGTTGGCAAGGTCATCACAGTTTACCGCAAGAAGGGCATCATTTATATAGAGAGGATTCAGCGCGAGAAGGCCAATGGCGCCACCGTCCATATTGGCATTCATCCCTCAAATGTAAGTTCAGTCCTAACTAAGCAATGTATTAATGTTAACAATCTTTTTAATACACATGTCTAAAGTAACTCGAGTAGTGGCTTCCATGCTGCAGCAATCATTCATGTAGTTTTATGCGTAATTGTGTTGCATTGCAATCAGACATATTTTATCATGCCACTCTTATTAAAGGAAAATGTAACCACCCCTTTTGTACGTGCTAAATAATTTATGCTATTTTGGTCTCACAATCTCGTCATTCTCGTAATCTCGATTATAAAGATAATTTTACGTATTATAATTGAACAATGACACCCACTAAACCCACATTTTACGTAGAAGATAAAATCTCAATTCACTCTCCTTTGGAAAAGTTGAAGAAATTTCAACTTTTGAATTCAATTTATAATTGATAATTGCATTATTAATCTCGAATAACTTTTCTTCAATACTCCTTTTAAAATTAAAATTTCAGGTGCTTTTAATTAGAATTCTATCACGATAAAGACTGCAATTAATATAAACCATATCATGCAGGTATGTATCGTGAAGCTGAAGATGACCGACAGCCGCAAGAAGTTGCTAGAATTGAAGGCAGCTGGCCGCGCCGCTGCTCAGGGCAAGGATAAGGACAAGTTCAGTGCCGTGGACACCGCTTCTGCAGCCCCCGCCACTTCGTCCTAAATACACTCCCTCTTGGCGATGATTTTTTTGTATCATTCTGCCTGTTCGCCCCCCGACATGAATAGCTGCACTTAACGTGGAGTTGAATTCCTCGTTCCAATGTTGGTATTTGGCAGTCAACGTCCTATATTTCACTCGACGTCGCTCCGATGAGTTCCCGTTCATGATAATCACTGTCGAGATGCCAGAATCTCCAGATACATATCCTCGTACATCCCTGAGGCTACTCGTTCTTAGTGCGTTAAACGCCATCGATGTCTAGAGCTTCCACAACTGCCCCCACCAAATATAAGTGAAGATTGAAGAATGAATTGGTAGCAAAGCACACAAGAAAACCCGAAGTCCGTTAACATCAAACTCTGGTTAACAAAATTATGCATTGGTAGTGGAAACGAGGGGGCGATGTTTGAACTGACTGACTATACATGCGCAGTTATTAGCTTTTCCTGACATCTGCGTTCACTCACTCGAGGAGATAGGGATAATAAGGCAAGAGAATAAAAACTTCAGCGTATATTAAAGACGAAACGGATTCCTTCAGCTAATTAATCCCGAAGCGGAGTTCAAAGTAATCTGGAAAAAAAAGAAGGAAGGATATGAATCACTTGCTGCAATGGTTCGTCGAACAAAATGAATCTTTTACGTTTAGTACTTATTACATTGAAATAATGGATGAAACTCGGAGTTACCAGGTACATGAACAATTGTATCATTCAGGCGAAAAAAATCAATCAATACCCACTATATACTCGTTAGAACTCAATGGAAAAATAATTATTTGGAGAGATGAAATTTTAGCTCCATTTTAAATGAATAAGAAAGCTGCATAAAGAAACTTAATTTCTTCAGCGACGTTAAGCACGACTACAAAATGCCCAAAAACGTTGAGGAGCCACTAGGACAACTCCAAGCATTAATCCCGCAAGGAATGAAGAGAGCTCGATCAATCTGTGCCAAAATTACGCGCGTCCGTAGGTGTTTATATAATTGAATTAAAATCACTTCGGTATTCCGTCAATGCGAAACTCGTTTAAAATAACAATATCCATCGCGTTTTCACATGTGCTTTCAGTCCAGTGAGCGTGCTACCCCTCGCTTAAATATATAGGGTTAAATTCCGCCCCAGCTATAGCGAAAGGAAATGAAAATGCACAATGCGTTGTCAACCTCGGCGACTTCCGAGACAAATAATAACGAACCTTTCTTTAGCCCCAGTACCGTGAGCTTGTATTGCTCTCGTTATTTGAATGTTTCCCTGCTATTCTATTTGGTTAACTGTTCATTTTTAATGTGTTTAATGGAGCATTCATTTCATCCATTATCTCAGGCCTTTGTTGGAATATTAGTAATATTTTCGTTCGCGACTTTCGTGAAGCTTAGAGCATCTATATTCTCAAGATAACTAGAGATCGTTGACTTGCGCATGCTGTACCAAATAGCGAGATTGGAGTGCCTAATCATACATGGCAACCTTCTTTCTCAAGTTTAATTGTACCTAGTAATCACTTTTTTATCTTTGTCTACACTATTACTGTCGGCTTTCTTTGGATCCAAGTCTAGAGATTGGAATGAGTGTAATTGGCGAAAAGCTAAGCAGCAAACTTCCTTTCAATCACAGACTGATCCCAACTAATATGCAATACGTATGCTTGAGCCTAGATAATGGGTGTTTAACTTGAAAATTTTGGGTGTATTTTAAGGCACAAATATCCTAGTCAAACGCTGATTTGGTCGAGAATTTAAACAGTCTGTAATGCTCTAATGTAGAGGTGCCCCAGTACAGAGATGACACAAATGGCCACCTAACCCCAGGAGACTCACTTGGTGAGATGAGCCAGATCCCAGTTGGTGTCCTTCTTAAGATCAAGATCATCATCGATGGTCACGCCCTCCTTGGTGACGGTGGCGACCATGTAGCGGTGGAACCCACGACAGTCACGGTAGTAAAGCACCTTCATCGCCTCCTCGATGACCTGCCAGAGATACGGGACCTACATATAACTACAAGTCCGGGAGCTGCCTTCAATACCTAAGAGTCCTGGGACCATACTTTCAAAACTCTCGTCTCATCTGTGACTGGTAAATTTAAATTCATCAACAACTCTTAACTAATTTTGATAGTACGGTCTTCTGGGCGATGTCACCTACCATGCCATGTCGATTGAGTGAAAATAGGGACAAACTACAGTTTTATCTATTTGAAAAAAAAAAACAAGACAAATTAAGCAGTTATGTGGATAGTAATGTTGAGGAGGCCCACCTTTCTTGCTTCAGCCTGAGTGAAAATGCCATCAGATTTTTTCTCCCTGGCACTCCTTAGCATCGGGATGGCGAAGTACTGACCAAAGCCTGAAGCAACTTCTGTTGCTTCATAAGCCGTGCCGATCTTGTCCACAAACCCGAGGAACCTGACACAAATAAGTTATGGAAAATGTTACAGAAGATTAATGAATGCATAGAATCCTGAAAAATTGTGGCACAATCTTGAAATAAAAATTGACCAGTGAGGTTTACATAAAAAATATTTTGAAAAAGGACAATATTACATTCAACAGTTCTTCGACATTTACATCAAAATTTATTGAGCCAAGCTAGTAAAAAGTTTATTACTTGTCAATTAATTACTGATTAAGAAATAATTAATCGTAGCAAGTTAGTATTGAAAGTGAACTTGCTGTTAATTTTCACTTTTTTTAGCATAGTTGAATTGGGACATCTGAAGCCACCACAATGCAATTATCTGCATGTTATATTACAAAATAATAATTCAAGCAACAGACTATTTTTTGAACTTTTGCAAATTATATCACATACTTCTTCGTTATTATATTATTTACAATCATTTATTTGATACATGGATTCCAGCTTGAAATAGTATAGTGCAAATCTTTTAATGTTTTTCATAAAATTATTATTATACAGACATCAATTGTAGATAAAAACTATATAATTACTTACGGTTTTCCAGCCCTGAAGCCAGCAACCACACAGTCCAGCCACAGTGGGTTGAAGCGAGAGCGTCGGTTGTAGAGGACTCGGGTGAGCCAGCTGTGCAGGGCACCTGCGTCCAGCTGCTTGCTGTAGCCTCCACACTCATCATCACGGCTGCTCAATTGTGCATATCAGGGTCAAAATAACACGAGAGTTTGATGATATGACTTATGATGCATTAGTTTNTTTCAGCATTATTATTAAAACCTAATTAATTATGTTGAACATTCTAATTCATTGCTGTAAGACAACAGGTGCAATCATGATGGACTGCACTCACTGCAGTTGCCTAGCTACCATGCTTCTTCATCAATTGCAATTATGATCAATGTGGCCAATTGTTAAGGATTGATATGAACTATAAAATATTATGATTGAAGCAGATTATGAAGATGACAGAAACTGATCAAAATTTATACTTGATACAAGCCATAAAAAATTGAGGCTGAGGCTGATACTGATTGAAATATCAGAATTGAATGAAATTGACACAACTTGATTAATTTGACTTTAAATAAGTACCCTTCAAATTGCAATATTTAAATTTCAATGATCTTTTATTTTCTTAGCCAAGTAACAATTTTTGATAGATTCTTAGGTTGCAAATTACTTCTTAGAAATGATAAATTTTAGAAAATGCATACAAATAAACATATCAGTCTTCATACTTTCCTGTACAAGCGGAAGAAATTTTGAATTTATTCATAGATATTTTTATGCATGCCCCTGATAGGGTTAGATAGCAATTTGTTGGCGAGATCTTATAAAGGTGCATTTTGAAGCTGATAGGTTGCCACACTAGATATTCATATGTTTGTTCACTCACTGCACATTCTGCACCCTGCTGAGCTGCTTGATTTGCAAATTCATAGCAAATATTTGGACCATCTTTAATGTAGATGAAAATATTATAGCACTTACTTTGTATTTTATTTATATTTGTATAAATATTTTTATATTTAGATTTTAACTGGTACAGGCTTTACTATTAATTAAAAAAATGTTTTCACATGCCCACTAGATTTAACTCCAATTTAATTATTGATAAAATTTTACAATTGAGCCAAATGATTTAAAAATTAGACATTATGTAACATTGGAGCTGCAAGATCATAGCAAGATATAGGATTTTTAGTCTTGTATACAATAATGCAGGAGTGGATTAGTGGAATACAAATAATTTCCAAGCCATTAGTAGAGCTTCCTTGCCATTTTGTAAGCTGCAATATCATGGCTAGATGAATTACCTCCCATCTGCATCTACTACTTACCAAAGAATTTTGATACCAAATTCCAAAGTAGGCATGCATAGAAAAATGCATGCAGAACAAAATAGAACTAGCACACTGGTCAATTTAATCTTGATTGCCACTTGCTGCCGGCTGCTGCTGGGAAGCATTTTTGCTTATCTTCATGGCCATAGTGGGCTAGTCCCTAGTGGCAAACTGGAGATTTTTTAGAATCAGTTCATTTTCAATTTCCTCATTTACCCATGATTTAAACCAAGGCAATATCTTATGTAGGATAATGCTGGTATCCATGATACTTTACTGATCTACTTATACTGAAGTTATAAGACTCAATCTCAAAATTGAACTGGAGGAAGAGTCTAAAAAAACTCTGCTTTGCTGCTAAGCTCCATGCATAAGTATAACTGACAGAAAAAATTATTTCATAGGTAATTATTGAAAATTGCAGACAAACAAGTGTCACTGCTTTCAATTCTTACTAAGGAAATTATTCAAGAGCCATAACTGCCATATCATTGCCCAGCATATGTACATGTGAAGTTGAGTAGGGTAAACGCGGTATATTCCGACACATTAAGGACGCATCAAGAAATGAAAAACTATAAAAAAACGTATGCGTTATGTAAGTTCTGTTGCCTTCACATGACTCTCAAAACACTTCACTACGCGTCAGCAACGATGAAACGGCACAAAATGTTGCCATATTTATTAAAAAGCCTTTAGAATGGAAACCTACCAAATCCCTATATTCCGTCACTGTGTGTGGCAATATTCGACACGTGGTGAGTCGTATTGCGTCAGCGCTTCAAATTTAACTGATATGTATTGCCGACATCCACGTGTTTGAATTCTGTTTGCTGTGTGAGCTGTATTGGGATACAACACGGCTTTGAATTAGAACACTAACGAATATTGAACACTACTTAATTACGTTTTAATTAACAGCTATTAGGCTTTTAATTTGTCTCTTATCAATTTTTGTNCTTTCAGCTTTCCAGCTGTAGTTGGATAATGGAATTGTAATGTTATCTGCTTTCTAGCTGTGATTGTTTGATAGGGATGCTTTCAAGCTGTGATTGGTTGATGGGGATGCTTTCAAGCTGTGATTGGTTGTGCCCATAAGCCCCGCCCCCAAGTATGGTATATGTACTACTACTACAGTACTAGTTAACTAAATACTTGACTGAAACTTGATCATTACAAACAAAAGGCCTGGAAAATTTAAAAAATCCATCAAATAAATGACAAATAACAAGTGACATCTAAATAATTCTTTTACAAATTTAATTTACTAGTATAAAATTTAAACATTTTGTCCACAGTCCACTTTTGATCCACCTTTTCATTTATAGTCACCTTAGTCATTCACCTGGAAGAGCACTGTGGGAATGGGAAAGCTTTTCAGCATGGGTGGAAAGCTTTTTGATAAGTGAACTTCCATTCTTAGAATTCCAGCCTGGGTGACAGAATTACCTACGATGTCGGAATATACCGCGTTTACCCTAAGAGCTGAGACTCTGAGAGCAAAGACCCCAAAGGGATTTTTGTCTCATACAGAACAGAGGTGGCACCTTATTGATATTATACAATTTCATTTTGCCTTGGACTTGGTGCTGACTGCTGAGCAGCTGAGTCAAGTTCTGACCTGACAGTTACAGATTACAGCTCAGCTGTCTATTAGCAAGATTTAAGAAATTTCTTTAGGTAAATTGTTGTCAAACTATTTGAAATGAACAGTAAAATTGTATATTGACATTCATATATTCTTTATATGTTAAAATACCTATATGATTATGTTATATTAAAATATACAAAGTTATTGTGAATATAATTTTTTGGGAAAATATTTCAGGCTAATAGCGCTAGTCGAGGCCCTTGGGCCGTTAAACTTACATAGTGTGAGTTTTTGCGTGATCATTCACCAAGCTTTGGCCGACAGAACGTCCAGGAAAATCATAAAATAGTCCTGGTTTAGGACCATTTGACCAGAGAGGCGGTGCTTCAATATTCATATTGTCCGTGTTGTATTCGCCAATTAGTAGAAAGGGCACGGCGGCACGCAGCAGAGGCAACAGTCAACTCTTCTGCGACCTAATACCTACGGAATGACAAGCATAACTACATAAGCCACAAGTGGCGGCGTGAGCAAAACGCGGATACTGAAAACATTTTTCTTTACCGTCTTTTTGGGTTATAATTTTTTGAACTCGTCGCTTGCACACGATTTAGATTAAGGCTATTATTCTTATTTGATTAAACTTGAAAGAATTTTGTTAGTGCAATATATTTCATAAACATTATGGCTTGAAAGCTCATTAGAAATTAAGGTGCTTGTACAAGGGGATAGTGCAATCAATGGTTGAATTATATAAGGTTGACACACGAGAAGTTCCGCCTTTCAGTTCAGCTTTCTTGTTACGTCACGTTGATCGAGAAACGTAGACAAAACCGTCATTCCCACGACGGATTTGTTGACCCGTGGTTGAACTATATAAAGTTGACCTACGAGAAGTTCCGTCTTTCAGTTCAGCTTTCTTGTTACGTCACGTAGATCGAGAAACGTAAACAAACCCGTCATTCCCATGACGGATTGGCTGAATCGTTTGATCGCATTTCGGTGATTAGTTAATGCCCGTGACGTCACTGAGATCAGTGACGTCACAGGCGAGCAATGTAGCCCGTAATAATCACTACATAAAAATCTTTTATAGCTTTGAATTTATATATGCTTTTTTTGCAAGATTCTTTTTCAGTAATTAAAATTTAATTTTTAACGAAATCTGCGGCAATAATTTGCACCAGCTCGGTATTCTTTCTGCTACGATTTACGAATTTAATCTTTGATGATCTTTTACAGCAGCGAGCATTTCCTTTCAACGTCCGAGCTAACTTTGTACCTTGCTTAACCACAGTTTTTTTTATTTCTTCAGAACTTGCGGGTTGGGCATGCGTGGGAGCGAGTTGCGGCTCCTTTGCCTCTTCACGCGCGTTGTAGAGGAGCCGCTCCTGCAATTCAATTGGCAGTACAGAGCAACTTCTTGGAGTTGAGGGCAATTTATACCATCTTGCGATTTTTCAATAAAGAAAAGATCGTTTCAACCATGGTTTAACTCTAGTTTGCTTGCCTTCTATTTCATTTTATAAGCTCGTTCCTCAAAGTTTTGTCCAGTTTTAGACGGTCATTCACCATCAAAAAGTTCTATTATTGTTATTATTATTATTATAGTTCTATATTATTATTAACTGTGACCAACATTATTAAATGCAAATCTCGTATATGCAAATATATTTTTTAATGTGACGAGTGAACTACGTGAGAACACTATAAAGTCATTTTGAGAATTAGAGCAGGGTGGCCCAGTGGTTTCGGTTCAGAGTACCAAGATTTGAGCAGAGAGTCGCGACTCGGTGCGACAGCTACTGGTCAGAATCGGCGAGGAGGCCGGGCGGTTAGGCTCAGCAGAATTGGAGCAGTGACTTGGGTGTTCGAGACCGCATGAAGCTGTGAATGTTCTGCGGAGTTAAGAATCAGCGACAGGCATATATACGGCCTAACAAACGCTGAAACTGCTATTATTGTTATTATATTATTATTATTCTTATATTATTATAATTAACTGCGACTAAGAGGTCAAGATCCATTATCAAACGTATTTTTTTAGCCATAAATGATTCATATTCGCATATTTTATTGATGAGGCTACCGTCAACTTCAAAGATTCCTCCTCTAATGCAAATTTCTGCATGCTCTGTCAGGAGTTTATTGACTTATCGCGCGTGTATGTCACAAAGATGCGTAGGATGGTGGAACGATTGTCCTGCTCTCGGTCTAATATCTTACACATTTTAATTCAATCCTGTCATAAAGAATTGTAATTTTTTATGCAACAGAACAGATAACATTTATTGAAGAGTTTGGTGTAGAAAGATCTTCGAAATATCAAAGGCTATATATCGCAAAATATCAGTGGTCTCATCAGTCACTATCGGTTCGTGGTTGTTTTTTTTATTTCATGGTACATCTCATCAGTCGCTATCGGTCCGTTGGCAGTGTTTTGTCCATGATACATTTCCTCGACCTTGTTGCGAGTACATATATCGAGATGGACATGTTTTGCTATTTATAGGAGATATGCTTTGTTATCTCAAAAGTCTAAAGCTATGAAATTTATGGATAGCCTGCCATAGAGTTTCTGGCCCCTTTTGAAAAGAATGTTTTTAACGACTATTCCTCACAAATTATCGTCAAACTTTTTTCTTAAAAAATGATTTCTCAGTGAGTTTATCTTCTCAAAGCACGTTAACTCAATTTACGTTGAGCCATAATATTTCAATATGGCGACAAAGTAATTATGTGAGTTGAACGTCGGAATACTACACGGAATGTGTTCAAATTATGGGGTGTGATTTGACTATGAAGATAAGGGACATAAATTATTCCAAAATGAAGAAAAAAATAGTCGGCAGTTTATGAATCGATTGGTTCTATGTAATAATTTGTATATATGAACTTTTCTAATTTTAATGCGATCAATTATTATTTGTCGTTATTTGAATTGTGTTTCGCTCGAACGTTTATTATGTAAGTTGAGTGATGTAGGAGTGCCGTAATTACCGGTAATATAAATGAAAGTCATATTATGATCCATGGTTTACATTTATAAATTTAAGAGTAGCGATCTGAGCGAGGATGATAAGAGCTGCTATGAAAAATGTCAGTTTTTGCTGTTAATGCTGTACAATTTCTTCTTATTTTATCATTTTATATCTCTCGTCTAAAAATAAGAGAAGAAATTTACTTATCTTGAACGTGTCTGCAACATCTTCCAAATTTATTACAATGCTATTCATTCCTTATAAGAAAGGCAAATAACAGATACTATATGATCGAGATTAGATTTTGTAGTTAAATTTCAGAAGCAAATTCCGTAGACTATAAGACTCCCCTACCACTGAATTTCATGGCATATGCGATCAAAGAAATATTCTATATTAACATGTAACTTTTGCAATTCTTGCTATATAGTTATTTTTAACTATATTGAGGATTTTTGGAGATAGCTCGCTTGAAATTTACTATTCTCGATTATTTTTATCTCGATTTAAAGTAACAATTTGATTGAGGACTGGCTTTTGCTCCTACATTATTACACTGAAGCCATTATTACGGGTTATCAGCATTTGCATAGCTAGCACATGAAACGCTTGCCAAGGAGGTGCTAACAGTAGCAAAATTTTAGGCCTAAACAACTCCTGAAAATAAACTGCAAACAACAGCCTCCAGAACGCGTCCGACTCATCGTAAATACTCTTATGATTCCTTTAATTTTTGGTAGCTAAGTTACAACCTCGGGATGGGGTAGGGGGCGTGCGGGGGAGGGAGGTTTCGAGCTGGTTGCTTGACCCCGCTTGCTGAGTAGGCGAGTCATGGGCGTCCAAAGCGGGGAATTCAAGATGGCGGCCTGTCGTTGGTAGTGCAAAAATAACACCAGCTCTAAACTTAAAGACTAAAAATTACATTTTAATTTTTCTTACTGACTCATTAATTTTATATTTTAATTTTCAATTGCTGTTTCTTTTAAATTATACTTTCAGGAAGACACCGTCGCTTTGGGAGCTGACGAGTAGCTACACTACGTGTAAAATTAATCCATAATTTATTAGCTGGCGTTACGCAATTCAAAAATAAGTTCTCACTTCCTAGCTCATGGGACAGTTTGGTGTAGTGGTTAAAGGCGTCGCGGTTTGGGCTAGTAGGATGGATCTGGAGGTCGAGGGTTCGAATCCCGGGCTGGGACTTTTAACGAAGCAGCCACTTCTGAAAAAACCTCCCACCCCCCACCCGGGGAATCGAACTGTCGCCCCCCAGACCCCCACCGCATATTTCAAGCAATAGGCATTACCTACCACAACAATCAGTCCTGCCCCCTAGGGAAGGGTATAAATATAAAGGTGTCATCTTCCGAAGGTTAGGGAGTAGCTGTAGGTAGAGATCGAGCTGTAGGTAAACGGGTTATGTAGGTGGGGGGCAAAAATTTTGTCTGTATCCATGTTACTGAAGTGAACTGCTATACTGAGGGTCGCTCGTAGGCTACCGATCTCTCTATGACAATCACGTTATCTCAAGTTCAACAGTCCCTGAAGCAACTCGAGCAAAACCCCGCTCATTGGAAATGCGGAACCTTCCTTGACGAACATTTTATTATTGCAACACTTCTCTTTCACTTCACTTCTTGTTTGTCTGTCTGCTACAAATCTTGTAATCGAAATTTAACACACTTCTACTTATCCTGTCGATCTGAAATTTTGCACACTTGCGTAAAATTTGAGACAATGCATGAATCAATTGACAACATAAATAAGCTTGAATTTTTTTATATATTCAAATAATTGAAAAATTAATTTTTTTAATATTCGAAAATAAAATTAAAAATTTATTGTACATCTATAACATTGGAAACACTGGATTCTTTAGAAGTGTTGTCTTTAAAAAGTAATTTTTAAACGTATATTATTTACAACACTTCTCTTTAACTTCACTTCTTCTTGTCTGTCTGACTCTCTGCTACAAATCTTATAATCGAAATTTAACATACTTCTACTAATCCCATCGATCTGAAATTTTGCACACTTGGAGACAATGCATGAATCAGTTGACAGAATAAACGATTTGATAAATTAAAAAGAAATTTTTTGTCAATATTAAAAATATTGAAAAAATAATTTTGTCAGCTACAAATCTTATAACTGATATTTGACACACTTTTACCTGTCCAGTTTATCTGAAAATTTGCATACTTGTGTGAAGTTGGAGGCAATGCATGAATCAATTTACAGAATAGATAATTTTTGAATAAATTTTTTATTTATAACAAAAAAATTGAAAAATTAATTTTTTAATATTCGAAAATAAAATGAGAAATTCATTGTACATGTGTCACATTCGAGACACTGGATTCATTAGAAGTGTTGTCTCTAAAAAGTAATTTTTAAATGTATATTATTTTTATTTTCAAGTGAAGTTGGAACGCAGAAGTTGAGTTGAGCAACAGCAGCAAGTATGGCTGGTCGTATGCGTGTGGTGGCCATATATATTAGTGTTGTGTGTTGCTGAAACGCTGGCAATGCCATTGTTGAACCAATGAACTTCAACCACGGGCAATACACCCTCCAATCAAGCCAGCATGCAATTTTTGCACCAATTTATTCATCATCTATTGAGAAACAATTATGATTGGCTTATCCTTCAATTTGAAATTTTTGAAATTTGAATAGAGTTTGAAAATCAAATGTATTGGTACTTTAAGCGAAAACGATGAATGTTCGTTGCCCGATGGACCTCACATTGGCCATAAAGTTGTCTGCTGTCTCGAGACGCCATATATAGAGGTATGTCCATTTTCGTATCCACAATACCGGACTATATAAAGTCTGGTGTCAAAATTCGTCTTCATCATCGATTTTCTTTGAAATTTCGATTGAACTGAAAATCTGTAACAAAATGGCTGGTCTCCAAAGACTCATGGAATGCTCTTCTATGTCAGGCTAAGGCATGTCGGACTGGCAATTTGCCAGTCCTGCCTACGCCAGTTGCTGGGATCCCTGGGATCCCAGCTTCTGGCGTCAACAGAGCCTTTCTGGTAAAGCCAGTAGCTCTCTGGTGACGCCAGAGCTGAGCCGATGCAAGGCGCCGCCCCCCAAGAGGGGGAAGAGATTCACCGCATTCTTGCGGCGACTCTTTTGTGGCTGTTGCAGGCCACGCGACGAGAGCGACGGTGACCGGTGAATGGTAGCACCCAATTCTTGAGGAGTTGGGGCGCTGCCTTCACATTGCTACTGCTCTGCTCTTGGGGGAAGAGAGTTAGGAGGGGGGTCCTTCGAGACCCAAAAAATAAATCATCCTGCCTCCTGAGGAGGTGGGGTCCTTCGGGATCCAATGAATAAAACTTCCTACCTGCTGTGGAGGCTACGATCATTGGAACACTGTCAATCCTAGCTGCGGCATTTGGCCTATGTGAGGTAATATGCGGAACATTCTTTTTCACAAAAGGACGATTGTTTTTGTCCGATGCATAGTATCTCACATTGGACATAATGTTGTCTGCTGTTTCGAGATACCATGTATAGAGGTTTGTCCCAATGCGTATCCACGATACCGGACAGTCTGGTCCCAAAATTTCGCCTTCATCGTCGATTTTACATTGGAAATTTGTGGCAGCGGCAGGCCACAAGGCGACGTCCGAGAGCAACGGTGGCTGGTGAACGGTTGCACCCAATTCTTGATTTGGGGCGCTGACTTCGTCTAGGGGAGGAGGGGTGATCCTTCGAGACCCAAATAATGAAACATCCTACCTGATGGGAAAACGGGGTTTATTCGAACCTATGTCAATCAACGCATCTGGAATGCGTAGTCCGGGCTTATCCAAATTTCTGGGATCGACTACCACTTTGTGATATTGAAGTCGCCGGGACGTAAATGTTTCATATATCTTTAATGTAACAAATTTAGTTTGTGAATCAGCAGTGCGTTCGTGTTGTGAGCTCGGCGCCGCAAATATATAGGGGTTAAGTAAACGCTTATTCATCATACGCCGGAATATTTCCTCGGAGTAAAAATTAGTTCATGACAGAATATGGTGGAATGTAAAGACTAAGATAGGATTGGAATTTAATTTTTAAATCAGAATTTATAGATTGAATTTATCATCTGCATTTTCCTATTTTTTAACGACAAGCAAGTGGGTGTTCTAAGTTCCATATAGCATGTATAGCTTTGAACTGGTATCGATATTTTTTAATACATTAATTTTAAATAAAACAAGTTTCAACTTCATAACGTTCTTAGTTTTTTATTTATTAACAAATTAAAAGGGTTACTTAATTCTGAAACACCCTGTATAATCCATATATGACACAGTTTGACCTGTCCAATCGACCTGAAATTTTGCACATTTGCGTAAAGTCAGAGACAATGCATTAATCAGTTGACATAATCAATAATTTTGAAAATTTACAAAATTTTGATATCTTAAAAAATGTGAAAAAATAATTTTTTCAACATTCGAAAATAAAATTAGAAATTCACTGTACATGTGTAATATCCAAGACACTGGATTGTTCAGAAGTGTAGTCTTTAAAAAGTAAATTTTAAACGCATATTATTTATAACAAAATAATTTAAATTTTCAAAATTATTTATTCTGTAAATTGATTCATGCATTATCTCCGATTTTACGCAAGTGTGTAAAATTTCAGATCGATTAGGGAGGTAGAAGTGTATTAAATATCGATTATAAGATTTGTAGCAGACAAACAACAAGAAGTTAAAAAGAAGTTTTGTAAAAATACATTCAGGCACAGCTTGTTTATTGTGTTTCATACATGTCAACAAATGGAACAGAATTATGACACTAGTTTTTCATATATGTGGAAGCAGTGCCACTGACTCCGAGTGGATTCAGTGGAAGACTCTCAGGAGTCAAAACAGCACATGCATGGTTGGTGACTTGATGGAAAAATATACCGTATTTTCATCAAATTTTCCTACAGCACATATTAAATATAATGAAAAACAATACTCATTAGCATGTTATCATCAATATTTAACAACAAATATACACAGATTTATTTACGTATGAACAAATCAACAAGATTTCGTAGGATCGAAGCACAATACCCGTTTCTGTGCAAAGAATGTTGCCGTTCGCTATGCTTGATACACTGGATGTTGAACGTTTAAGTAGCGGGAATCCCATTGCATCTCAAAGAATTTGTCTTACAACGAATTTAAGTTGTAGAGTATATGAAAAAAAATTCTGGAGATCTTTTTGATGCGGATAAAATTATAAAAATCTGTTCAGTGATACATGGAATATGAAAATTTTCTTCATTTAAATAATTGTTTTATTTATTGGGAGCTAGCATTCTACATATATTGAACACGTTTATCGATAATTATCAGAAATCGTGATTGTTAATGTATTACTTATTATAACTAAAATGATGGTGTTGGAAGGATATTAGCTGGAACGCTCTGAAATTTAAGTTAGCTATATGAGAAGCGAGAACCGAAAAGAAATTATGTAGAAAAAAAAACAATCTTATTGAGCAATTCAAGATCCCAATATCAATAAAAAATAATACGCAATGGACACATAACTTTTTAGTTGATTGCTATATCTCCGATAGCTTGTCAATAAAATAAATCTTAAACCATATCGATGTTTAAAGTCTTACTGGTGCTCATAAATAATAGTTTCATTAAAACTTAAGTTTTTGTTCAACTATGATTCTCACCAAAAACGTTTTGAACTTATAGATCGTTGAACAGATCTTATTCCTAATAAAATTTGTTTGTGTGTTACTCTTTTGAAAACTTTACAGGACACCATTAGCACCCATTATTTTACCACTGAGTGAATATCAGGTTCGAACAATTTCAACTTCCATTAATACGACATGAGTTTGAAAATAAGTAGGACCGTTTTTTTTTACCGCGGAAGACAGTTGTTCCTTGCTCGATGGACCTCAAATCGATAATAATGTCTACATTCCGAAATTCCACATATAGGAGGTTTGTTCCATTGCTAACCACAGTAACTGACTACATAAAGACTGGTCTCAAAATTCGCCGATATTACCTATTTAACACTCGAAAATTCGATTGAACTATTGACCTAAAATCTTTAATAATATGCGTTTAAAAATAACTTTTTAAAGACAACACTTCTGAACAATCCAGTGTCTTGGATGTTACACATGTACAGTGAGTTTCTAATTTTATTTTTGAATATTGAAAAAAATTATTTTTCAAAATTTTTTTAAATTATAAAGATTCTGTAAATTTTCAAAATTATTTATTTTGTCAACTGATTCATGCATTGTCTCTGACTTTTTGCAAGTGTGCAAAATTTCAGATCGATTGGACAGGTCAAATTGTGTCATATATTGATTATAAGATTTGCAGCAGACGAAATTATTTATAATTACGGTATTTTCTATGAGGCAAAAAAAAATTAATTCCTGAAATCATTTATTCTGTCACTTGATTCGTGCATTGTCTCCAACTTTACGCAAGTGTGCCAAATTTCAGATCGATTGGATAGGTAGAAGTGTGTTAAATATCAGTTATAAGATTTGTAGCAGACAGACAGACAACAAGAAGTGAAGTTAAAGAGAAGTGTTGTAAAAAGAGACCAGTTCATAAATTTGTGTTATACAATAGGTAGAAGTGTGTTAAATAACACACTTCTACCTACCCAATCGATCTGAAATTTGGAAAACTTGCGTAAAGTTACCGGAAAATGTCAAGAAAATGTCAAGCTGTCCGCGCACCCACGAGGCTCCGTTGGGCAAAAGCCACCACCAACCATTGTTTTTCAATATTAAGTATTGTGCAGAAAAGACGCTTCGGAAGCGTGAACGTTTGAACTTTGCGAAAGGCGATGATAAACTCCGTGAAATGATGAATGCGGCGAATATTTCGGACTGTATTAAGGACATGAATGTGGCTGATTCATGGTCGTTTCTCAAAGACACGGTTTTGTCTGCAGTTGATGCCTATGTACCCAAGATTCGACAACGTGTCTGTATTAACGGAACCGTGTCAGACTGGGCATCAGTGCGCAGTGGCGTGCCACAAGGAAGCGTTCTTGGGCCTATTTTGTTCGTTGCTTTCATAAACGATTTGCCAGAAGCAGTGTCCAGCGTGTGCTCCATGTATGCAGACGACACAAAAGTTTATTATACAGTGAAGGATGCGTCAAATAAAGTGCAATTAGAAGATGATCTTGACAATTTAGTTAACTGGGCTGATACGTGGCAGCTGCGGTTTAATGCTGAAAAATGTAAAGTACTTCACCTCGGGAAGAACAAAGAACAGCAAGATTACAGTATGAGAAGACATGGTTGCAACGAGAAAGTAATGATTGAAAAGTCTAGCGTGGAAAAAGATCTCGGAGTTTATGTCGACAAGGAGCTGAAATTTTCTAAGCATGTTGAAACGCAAGCTAACACATCCAACAAACTTCTTGGACTAATCAGACGCTCATACGAGTTCCTAGATGCAGAAGCGATGAAGCTGTTGTTTGCTGCTGTCGTGCGCCCGAATCTAGACTTTGGGAAACGTTGTGTGGTCACCGAGATTTGAAAAGGACAGAAATTTAATAGAGAATGTTCAAAGACGTGCAACAAGAATAATTCCAGGCTTGAAGGGCAAGTCCTATGAAGAAATATCGAAGATTATGAAGCTTCCAAGCCTCAGTTTTCGACGTCTGCGTGGGGACCTCATTGAAATATACAAGTATACTCATGGTTCATACAAGGTCCCTGAAGGATTACTAGAATTTGAAACAAGAACCAACACCAGGGGCCACGGCTATAAAATAAAAAACTGCGCTGCAACTTCTCCACGCGACAAAGTTTCTTCTCGCTTCGAATCACCGACATGTGGAACAGCCTCCCCGATAACATCGTTGGCGCTCTAAGTATGAACGCGTTCAAGAACAGACTAGATAAAGCTATGGAAAAATATATGTTCAGATTTGAAATGCCTAGCACCATATCGAACCCGGTGGAAGTCTAGTAGCTACTTCAAACTTTCGTCAGTCGTGAAAAGATACGGTAAAATGACACGATTTTAGATTTTCTGTGAACAAGGCACGAAAAGGAAAAGAATCGGCGACAGGCTACATCAGGCCTACGCTTAAGCGCTGAGATCATTATGTTATGTTATGTAAAGTTGGAGACAATGTGTGAATCAAGTGACAGAATAAATGAAGTGAATGAAGTTAATATCCGTTATAAAATTTGTTGCCGACAGACAGAAACAACAAGAAGTGAAGTTAAAGAGAAGTGTTGTAAAAAGAGACCAGTTCATATTAATTAATGTATATATTAAAAAATATCGATACCAGTTCAAAGCTATACATGCTATATGGAACTTAGAACACCCACTTGCTTGCGTTCGAAAATAGGAAAATGCAGATGTTAAATTCAATCTATAAATTCTGATTTAAAAATCAAATTCCAATCCTATTATAGTCTTTACATTCCACCATATTCTGTCATGAAGTAATTTTTACTCCGAGGAAACATTCCGGCGTATGGTGAATAAGTGTTTACTTAGCCCCCTATATACAGTATTTGCGGCGCCGAGCTTACAACACGAACGCACTGCTGATTCACAAACTAAATTTGTTATATTATAGATATTTGAAACATTTATGTCCCGGCGACTTCAATGTCACAAAGTGGCAGTCGATCCCAGAAATTTGGATAAGCCCGGACTACGCATTCCAGATGCGTTGATTGACGTAGGTTCGAATAAACCCGGTTTTCCCATCAGGTAGGATGTTTCATTATTTGGGTCTCGAAGGATCACCCCTCACCCCTCCTCCCCTAGACGAAGTCAGCGCCCCAAATCAAGAATTGGGTGCTACCGTTCACCAGCCACCGTCGCTCTCGGACGTCGCCTTGTGGCCTGCCGCTGCCACAAATTTTCAATGTAAAATCTACGATGAAGGCGAAATTTAGGGACCAGACTGTCCGGTATCGTGGATACGCATTGGGACAAACCTCTATACATGGTATCTCGAAACAGCAGACAACTTTATGTCCAATCTGAGATACTATATATCGGACAAAAACAATCGTCCTTTTGTGAAAAATAATATACGTTTAAAAATTACTTTTTAAAGAAAACACTTCCAAAGAATCCAGTATCTCCAATCTTACAGGTGTACAATGAATTTCTCATCTAATTTTCAAAAAATTAAAAAAATTAACTTTTCAATTTTTTAATATATATAAATTTTTGTTAATATATAAATTTGTTTTCAAAATTATTTATTCTGTTAATTGATTAATGCATTGCATCTGACTTCACACAAGTGTGCAAAATTTCAGATCTATTAGACAGGTAAAAGTGTGTCATATATCAGTTATAAGATTTGGAGCTGACAAAATTATTTTTTCAATTTTTTAATTCTGAAAACATTTTTTTTAATTTTTAAAATTTTTTATCTTGACATTTGATTCATGCATTGTCTCCAACTTTACACAAGTGTGAAAAATTTCAGATCGATAGGATGCGTAGAAGTGTGTTAAATTTGGATTATAAGATTTGTAGCAGACAGACAGACAGACAAACAAACAGATAAGAAGTGAAGTTAAAGAGAAGTGTTGTAAGAATGTTCCGCATATTACCTCACGTAGGCCAAATGTCGCCGCTAGGATTGCCGGTGTTCTAATGATCGTGGCCTCCACAGCAGGTAGGAAGTTTTATTCATTGGATCCCGAAGGACCCCCCCCCTCAGGAGGCAGGATGATTTATTTTTTGGGTCCCGAAAGACCCCCCTCTTAACACCCTTCCCCCAAGAGCAGAGCAGTAGCAATTTGAAAGCAGCGCCCCAACTCCTCAAGAATTGGGCGCTACCATTCACCGGCCACCGTCGCTCTCGCCGCGCCTGCAACAGCCACAGAAGAGTCTCCGCAAGAATGCGGTGAATCTCTTCCCCCTCTTGGGGGGCGGCGCCTCGCTTCGGCTCAGCTCTGGCGTCACCAGAGAGCTTCTGGCTTTGCCAGAGAGGCTCTGTTGACGCCAGTTGCTGGGATCCCAGGGATCCCATGCAGCAACTGGCGTAGGCAGGACTGGCGAATTGCCAGTCCGACATGCCTAAGCCTGACAAAGAAGAGCATTCCATGAGTCTTTGGAGACCAGCCATTTTGCTAAAATTTTCAGTTCAATCGAAATTTCAAGAAATTGATGATGAAGACGAATTTTGACACCATGCAGACTTTATATAGTCCGGTATTGTGGATACGAAAATGGACAAACCTCTATATATGGCGTCTCGAGACAGCAGACAACTTTATGACCAATGTGAGGTCCATCGGGCAACGAACATTCATCGTTTTCGCCTAAAGTATCAATACATTTGATTTTCAAACCCCAATGGCTGGGAATGGCTTTTATCCATTCCCAATGACTGAGAATGGCTGGGAATGGCTTTTATCCATTGCTCTATTCAAATTTCAAACATTTCAAATTGGAGGATAAGCCATTTATAATTGTTTCTCAATAGATGATGAATAAATTGATGCAAAAATTGCGTGCTGGCTTGATTGCAGGGTGTATTGCCCGCGGTTGAAGTTCATTGGTTCAACAATGGCATTGCCAGCGTTTCAGCAATACACAACACTAATATATATGGCCACCACACGCATACGACCAGCCACACTTGTTGCTGTAGCTCAACTCAACTTCTGCGTTCCAAGTTCGCTTGTAAATTAAAATAATATACATTTAAAAATTACTTTTTAAAGACAACACTTCTAAAGAATCCAGTTTTTCCAATGTTACACATGTACAATGAATTTCTCACTTTAATTTCGAATATTAAAAAATTAATTTTTCCATTTTTTTGTTATAAATAAAAACGTATTCAAAAATTATCTATTTTGTCAATTGATTCACGCATTGCCTCCAACTTCACACAAGTGTGCAAATTTTCAGATCAACTGGACAGGTAAAAGTGTGTCAAATATCAGTTATAAGATTTGTAGCTGGCAAAATTATTTTTTAAATATTTTTAATATTGAAATTTTTTTTCCATTTTTCAAATTGTTTAGTCTGTCAATTGATTCATGCATTGTCTTCAACTTTACGCAAGTGTGCGAAATTTCAGATCGATAGGATTAGTAGAAGTAGAAGTAGAAGTGTGTTAAATTTATTAATAAAATTTATAAGATTTGTAGCGCAGACAGACAAACAAGAAGTGAAGTGTTGTAAAAAGTTAAAAACTAATTTTTTAATATATGAAAATAGAATAAGAAATTCATTGTACGTGTGTAACATCGGAGACACTGAATCATTTAGAAGTGTTGTCTTTGAAAAGTAATTTTTAAACGCATATTATTTGTACCAACTTAAGATCGTAATTTTCGAAAATTAGTTAACAGGTTTCATCATACGACCTCCGATCTTTGCTACTCACTGCTTATATATCTTTGTTACTCCTTGTATATATGTATTTTTACGAACTCACAACATTGGTGCCGGGAGCAGACCATGATTCGAGGGTAGCCATTCTCAGTATTAAAACAATAAATATATAAACCTTTAAAAAACACGTTTTTCTGGTGGTTACAAAACTAAAAGTAATGAAATAAAGCAAATACAAAACTTTAAAAACCACGTTTTCTGAACGGACAAAAAAGAAAAACATTTACTCATACATAACATTAAAGTTATGTAAAATGTTATGTAATGGTATGTACTAGTAAATGTTTTTCTTTTTTGTCCGTTAAGAAAACGAGTTTTTTATAAAGTTTCTTACTTGTTTTATTTCATTGTTTTTAGTTTTGTAACCACCAGAAAAACGTGGTTTTTAAAAATGGTTTTTATATTTATTTATTTATTTCCTATCTTTAGTTTAGCAATAGTAAAATTTAGCGACAAAAAACCTCGATTCCCAACCGTGAATTTGTAGAGTTTTTTTAATTAATTTTTTTTTATTTTTACTTCTGATGATCAAATGTTGAATTGTTAGGCAGCATAATCATGCATGCCAAATTTCAAGTTTCTAGGATCTTCAGAAGTGCTGTAAATTAAGGTTTGAATTTTTGATGAAAGAATAGAATAGAATAGAATAGAATAGAATAGAATAGAAT
>NW_025934526.1:0-222 GCF_000764305.2 Hyalella azteca | reverse complement strand
TCCACACCGCTGTACCCTATCCTATATCCTGATGCACGTACTGTAAGAAATGTTCGAGGCAAACACCTGTTTCAAGTAACGTAGGGACAAAGTAATGGATGTCCTTTTACTGCTCATAAATAATGCACCGAGAATATTGTATGTACAGTGTACAATTAAAATGGATTTAAAATGGATTTACTGCGTCCAATGGTTGGCACCGGGTAAAAAATGTTCGGTGTA
>NW_025934525.1:0-632 GCF_000764305.2 Hyalella azteca | reverse complement strand
GAGGCGCTGCCGTTGACAAGCTTGGACAGCTCGTGGAACTGGAAGTAGAAGACGAGGCTGGGATCTGGAATACGGCCTTCAGCCACTAGCAGGTCACCCAGGTTCCTGATAAACGACATCATCGATATATAATTGACATATAATTGACATATAAATTGATAATTCAGGGTGCGTACCGGTCATGGAAAACCTGGAAAGTCGTATACGAATGTGGAAAATTACGAGTCGTATACGAGTCACTCGTATTCGACTCACAATTTTCTAGACTCGTATTCGACTCGCAATTTTCCAGACTCGTATACGACTTTCCAGGTTTTCCATGACCGGTACGCACCCTGTAAATTATATAATGTAGAATCATAATTCGTTATTTATAGTGAATACAACACCGAAACTTGAAAGATTCGTATGATTGAAATGCATACTGTAAATAGGAAGTTACGGTTAGGAAGGATAATTATTACGTTCATGCATGCAACTTGGTGATGCAACGCCAATACGTTGTTACGTACATCATTTGTACATTAGTATAGTACTGTATAGTATAGTATAGTATAGTATAGTATAGTATAGTATAGTATAGTATAGTATCTTCGGCATTAAAGAATAGGCCTGGATAGGCCTGTCGCCGA
>NW_025934524.1:0-771 GCF_000764305.2 Hyalella azteca | reverse complement strand
TTAAATGAGAAATTCATTGTACATTTGTAAGATTGGAGACACTGGATTCTTTGGAAGTGTTGTCTTTAAAAAGTAATTTTTAAATGCATATTATTTTCAAAACATATTACACACATATGTATATATCATTAAAAAATAATTATTATTGTTTTTGACCATCTAAAGTAAAAACACTTTACTGATAACTCAATATAAGGCTTCTCATTGTAAATAATAAGACTTATTACATAAACAGAGTTATAAAGTTTTCTGAATACAATTATTATTCAAGTTTGAAGAATGTCACTGGACATTGTACTCAACATTGAACAATGTTACTTAGTTCATTGTAAGATTGATAGACAATAGTAACAATTAATGTTGTTTATATTACCTTTTCTCTGTCAACCACAGTACCAGCTCTGTCTTTCTTCTCCTCCACTTTGCTTTCCACCATTGACATCATCATGTTGCTAGATTATGAATTATATTGCTCAAAGTTATAAACATAAAAAAATATTCTGAAAAAAATTCAAAAATGCAAAATTTAAATTCTACACAGATCTAATGCTGTAGCAACAGCTGTCAGCTCATGCAAGTAAAAGATGCAAACAGCAACAAAGTAAAAGCAGCAGAATGGTTTACTAGCACTTTAGCTATCAATCTATTTTGCACTGGAGGTGAAAAGATAACATTGCCAGCAGGGTTGGCAATGATTAAATCAAAATGATTAAATCATGTGATTAAATCACTTGATTTTTTTATAAAAAAATCATGATTTTTTTTTATTTT
>NW_025934523.1:0-3794 GCF_000764305.2 Hyalella azteca | reverse complement strand
GATCTATGAACAAGGCACGAAATGGAAAAGAATCGGCGACAGGCCACATCAGGCCTACACTTCAGAGCCGACATCACTATGTTATGTTATGTAACATACTCTTCAACCGTGAAATATTTATGGGCTTAAAATAAAAAATATATGTACGTATATCCGACCGGTTAATTCGTGAGAATTTCTTAAGTGATTTACCGCAAATGGCCACATTGGAGACAGATAATATTATCAGTTCACATTAAGCTGACATGTGTGTGATATCAAAGTCTGGCATTAGTATAAGTCTGGCACGCTAACTTCAATCATTAGCTCTCCGGCTGTGCTGCCACTGAAGCTACGTCCTGCTATACCGTCTCTTTGCCTCACGTCTTACTATTGTTAAACTCGAATTTGACGGAAAATTCTTGCACATATCGAGGCTATTGATAGAATAGATACAAATTTATTACCTAAATTACTTGAGGGGCTTCTAATTTACCAATTATATTTTTTATTTTCATCTTTCTCCAGATAAACAGCAATTGCCACCTTGTAATCACACCGCTTCTTTATTCTCATAGAGAGAGCTAAGGGGAAAATTATGTTTTGGATATGCGTTTCATTTGGTAAATTTTGTTTGAATCGCGCAGGATTTGAACCTTTAATATGCGCCAACGAAGAACTGAGTGCGTGAATGATTGCTCAAGCTCATGTCACCCTTAATTAGCATTAATTAAGTTTTGAATTTGACGTTATGCCTTAAGTTTTGTGATTCACCAAAACTGCTTTCACCGCATTTTCTCACTTATGGAAAAAAGGCGCTTTTGTGCTCGCCATGTCCGTCCGTCTGTCTGTCTGTCCGTCCGTGACTTCACGTTTTCATCAACGAGAAAATGCGTTCTCTGTCACTCACTGCAGTGAGTACTAAGTTATATTTTTTTATAATTTGCATGATCGATTCCTTACTACTTGATATTCCTCTTGAAGATGAAAGTGTGATTATATAAAAAATTTAGTCTAGCAGATATTCTACAAAAAGATGAGGCATCCACTGAAAATTTGGGACTACATGCGTGGATGAAAGTACACGAAAGGAGAACAATAATAATATCATACAACAATTTATTGTTTCTTATACTTTCGTTTGTGCAAAATTATCGCATCAGTTTCATTTTTATCAAGCACGCGAATTTGTGGCAGTGAAATTTTGGGATTGAAAATATCTGGGATTGAAAATATCAGAAGAACGCACTCACATGTCAGAAAATTTGTTACCATCTCAAACGTAAACGTCTTTTTTGAAAATATTATGAAAAGAAAATCCTTACACAATGAAATTTTTGCATCAAATGTCAGTTAAATATTGTTGTTGAGCAATTTTATCCTCCAAACGATCTATTCTTGTTCTTTGTAAGCAAATTAGATATAAATTAATAAATATACTTCCCTTCAATAAAAGTTTAAACTGAACTAAAACGAATTTGGCTTGTATTTATTTTTCAATTATTATATATAAAAACATAATCATTTTAATTAATTTTTAATCAGATTTAAAGGCTGCTTGAAGCAAATCAAATGCTCTGAGTAACTTTTATTTATTAAGATTGTTAGGAAACTTCAATCAATCTGTTGATTGAAATAAATCGACTAAGCTCCAAGCTTTTAAGCAACAATTCCAGAGCTCCGGGATACGTACTAATTAGCTTGCTCGTCTGGAATAATTTGCATGAATCATTCATGTCGTAAGGTGGGTGTGCATGTGAAATGCGGTGAAGGCCGGCAGTAATGAAGTATTAATCAGTACCTTGCCGTGTAATGCGGTGAAGGCCGGCAGTAATGGAGAATTAATCAGCACCTTGCCGTGAAATGCAGTGAAGGCCGGCAGTAATGGAGTATTAATCAGCACCTTGCCATGTAATGAGGTCCTAATTGACCGCCCTAAGTGCTGGAGACCGCACGTCGCTTTCCGAGTGCCGGGTTTGTCAGGCTTGATCGCTAAATTTAGAAATATAAGTGCGATATTTACCTAAAAAACTAAACGAGATTAGATTAAAACGTTTCATGGCATGTGTTTACCTCATGATGAATATCGTGAAATTAACTGCTTGTTTAGGGGTTCTACGTTGTGAGTAATGTGTTATGAACCAATTCACTGCCTGAAACCTTAATTAATTGCTTTACCTGCAGCTGCATATAAAGTCAACAATTTTTCGTTACCAACATTATATTGGTATTTAAAATTGGGATTCACACAGGACTTACCTTGCTTCCAAATGTCTTGTTAAAAAAACGAAAATTCGGGGGTTACCTGTTTAATGATACAAAAGAATTATACGCCGAATACAACCTTATAACCATGAGATACTCCTCACTTAACAGGTACCGGAGACTTGTTATGGTTACCACTCACGGTCATGCTGACGCACCACCTTCGACACCCAGGCACTTTTTCGTAGATGACACCTAGAACTGTTGGTAGCTTTGCCGTTGTTCTGAACTGCGAGTTTTTGCTATCTTAATTTACTTGATGAAACACGTAATCAATATCATCTTTTATTAATGGAAATGAATATAGAGTCACCTCTGTATTTTCATGTGTTTCAAACACATCTAATTGAACATCACTTAAGGATACATTCGTTAGATGAAGCAGATGTTATATTTAATCAATTGTTTTCTTGACACTCCAGTAATATTCATGTTTTAATTAGTTTAGAATTTTGGGGATGGAGGTAAAATGCCGAGATAAAAGCAACATTTTGATCTGATATATATTATATAATAAAATAGTATGTATGTTTACGTCATATATGTGATGCATGATGGAGATTGTTATCTCAGCAAAGCGGTGCATGTTCTTTCACGCTGTTGTATTTATACATGAGGAAGAAATAGAGAAATCACACGTCAATTGAGTTCACATTGTCTGCCGTAGTACCGTGCTCAAAAATTATTATTTTTCAGCAATCAAATAGACAATGAATTATATTATGTGCTCATATATCAAGGAATGTTGATGTATTATTGCACGCCAACTGCTTCATCCCTCATAAATTAATGTACGCATAATGCTACATTTGATAGAAATTGATGATAAAACGATGTAGAGGTCTTGGGCTAAAGGTTAATTAAACGGCTTTTATTAAATAAATGTGTTGTCAATTTAGAATCAATCAATGTTAGAATTGTATGAATGTTTTAGAGAGTATTATAGCGGTAATCATATATTGCAGGTAGCCTGGTAGACAAATGTAGCAGTCCGGAAAATGGTCTTAAAAGCAGCATCTTGTGTGCTTGCACCATATTAGACTGAAAGTTAATCGCTGCCCATTGATCAATCCATCAACATGACCAAGTGCTTCAGTTCTCATAGTAACTCTTAATGCACTGTGATGTCTCGTGCAATAAAGTATTTTACTGTTGCCGTGTTTTAATGAACACTGAACCTGCCGCTATACCCACGACAACGACAGAAAAATTTAAATGTTTCTTTATCGGGAATCTGGAGTTCCTAGCAATTCTGCGCTATGTTTAGGTAATAAAATATAATTTAAACCGTTGTGCAAATATATTTTACCGTCAATAAATCATATCGGGAGAAATAAAGCCTTTCATGTAGCACGTTCAAGTTAAGAGCAAAAGTTTCCATCGTCAAAGTTTGCAACCAATTTTCTGAGCTGCGCATGGAAATCATTGGAGAGTGTGAAACAGCAGTTGTTGTTGTTGTTGTGGTTCCCCGGTCTCAATTTTACAAGAGACCCCCCTCGCGCAAGTACGACACCACCGACAGGGGGTCGCTCCAGAGCTGTAGGGTCGAG
>NW_025934522.1:0-86145 GCF_000764305.2 Hyalella azteca | reverse complement strand
AATAAATATCGTAGGTGGCGGCAAGAACATATAACCGTCACAATTCACAATTTTCGAGCGTTCGGTTACCAATCCATTTTTTCAAACGTTCCACGAAAAGCAGGACGAGAAGCAATGTTGAACCGCAACAACGAATAGGCGTTTGTGAATACGGAACATCGGAAAATAATGATAACCGTTCTCACACCAAAAATGGATCTAACGTACGCGTGATTCATCGCTGTCAAATAAATATTATCAACATTGAGGTAACATCGAATACGATCGAAACTTTCTGGTGGTACTGTTTCACGTAATAACTGAATAAGAATAGGTATTCATTCATGAATAATAATGTAGCCGATGCATGGATCATTTTTACTACGAAACCCTCAAGAGAACTAAGTATGCATCACTATCGCAATTGTTATTGTGGGAGGCAGATTTGACTCATGAAGGCATTATTGTTATTGTAAGCACTTAAGGTCATAAATAATTTCGAGGATAAGAAGAAACGAGAGGTCAGGACTGTTGGAATTTTATTGTAGGCAGACTGTACAAAGCGCCTCTGGACCACAGCCATTCGAGGTCGCGCTTAAACTTAAAGTAGATCACAGTTGTTGCAAGTGTGGGTTATTTTCATCACATCGCTTAGCGTATAATCAAGTGGAATTGAATTGACAGGACATGTGTGAAGTTAACTAAACTATGAAGATACAATGCGACGTAAATTCGAGATAAAGGGAAAGGAAGAATATTTATACCTAGTATACTGCTCAAATAATGTCGCTGAAGATGCATGCCCGAATCGCATTCAGCAATTCAATAATCAGCAATTATTTACAAATAATTTAGATTAAAGTGATACGTAAGACACAAGTAAGAAGTGTGCATCTGAGAGAGCTGAACCTAACCAACACTTTTGAATTTTATTTAAATTCTTGACACATGACTATAGTAGATTACAGTCAGTCACTCCGACAACATGCAAACCAATTCCATGAATTTTGGCGTGAATTTACCTCAATAGCCTTAAAGCGCTCCGAAATTTCTTTTGCAAGTTAAAAACTAGATGCATCTACACGTCACATAATTCCTCATATAAAATATATCCAGTAAAATAGCACTTCTTTCTCACTTATCGTGGGGAAAATTGGCATACAATGCGGGAAATTCTTTCATTTTTCACTCGGTAGCATAGTATAAAATTGAGCACAAAATTCATCACAGGATCACTGATTCCATCAGAAAATTATGTATCTCGGTTGAAGCGCTTGGACCAAAGACCGGATCTGCCCTTGCCGTGTTTATTTTCCACAGCCCAGCTCTTGCTTCGAGCTCTGCAAAGCTTGAGGTCCTCGGCATGGTTGGTATCGAGCATCTTTGTATATTTTTGCGGCACGCAAAGGCTGGGGTAAAGCTCGAAGAAGGCCTTGTAGCCGCCTTCCAAGAGATACGTTTCGGGAAAATGCAGAGCTGGGTAGCGGTCTTTATTAACAGTGCGGTCGCGCTCACGTAGCAATCGCTGGGCCTTAGGTCCGCGCTCTGCACTGAACTCGCAGTGGAAGATAAGGATGTGGCGCTTGTTAGGATCTGTGGGGGTGGGCGGCATGACTCGTTCTGCCTTGTCAATGTAGTCCACCACAAACTGCGGGTTGTGCCAACTTTCAGCACCTTTAATATGGCCGCCTTCAAACTCGTATGGGTAACGACAGTCTAAAATTTGATACGATTCAATCAAGTGACTGTATTCACCATGAATGAGTTGAGCGACAGTTTCGGGGGTAATTGACTTTATATCGGGATTCCGACCACAAGAAATGACGGGTAATGACAGGCTGCGACAAAAATCTCCGGTGAGTTCTTCTTCGCGATTATGGCACTTGTTGAGGGCTTTCATAATAGATAAATGGCTCTCGCTGAGCGTCTTGCAGAGTGGAGTCTCGCGAACAATACTTGCATCGATGCTGTCGGATGAGGTAACAGGAACAGAAGACTGACGAGTCACCAAACTATAGGACGACTCAGAGCGCGGGATGAGGCGGCTTTTCTCCGGGGCGGCTGTCCTGCTAACGGGCAGCTCCGGAGACGCGTCCGACTGCTGGCACTCAAGGGACGGTGGCGACGAGGAGCCATCAGTGCGAGTTGCGGTCTCTTGTGAGGGGGAGGCATTAAAGGCGGACATGGGTAGAGGCTTCAGGCACGGCAGAGTAAAAGTCTCTGTCAGGCGTGGAGTTCCGACGTACGTTTTGGGACGCTTGGTCTCCACGAAAGGAGACGCTTCGGAGGGCGGCAATGGGCGTTTGAATGCCTGGTTGGGGCTCAGCGCCGACTGTTGGAGAAACAATGCGGAACAGGTTATTATATGATACAATATGATCAAAATTTTCATTCAATATTTTAATCCCTAAATTAAACAAATAATAATAATAATCTTACGTATATGTAGTTGACCTTACGTTTCGGATAGCAATTTAACGCTCATTTAAATTGAATTTCTGTGGCATTTTTAGGGACCATTTTTCCTCTAGTTATGAAGCTACATAAAAGATGTAAATTATTTTTTCAGTAAGAATCTCTTGCGTCGGACGGTACTATTAATAGCTTCGAAATATAGTAAAATAACTCCTGGATAAAATGTGCATCAAATCAACCGTCGTGATATTTTAGTACATTAACGACGATTCTAGTGAAAATGTATTATGGTAGGGTTTAAGCAACACGCAACATCGATTTCGGATATTTTACAGAAAACCATTTATAATGCAATTTAGAGTTCATTTCACTGAAAAACCATATTACAAGCGCATCGCTTCCGAGGGGAGCTCGAATAAGAACTTCGGGCGCAAGGACAAGGGTAACTCAGCAATACATCATATGAGAATATCATGGTATGTACATTCATAAATTACGGGAAAAAAATACTCACTCGAGGAAGAACAAGCCCAGGCGGCGTCACGTCACACAAGGAAAGCGTTCTTCTGATGAGAGGTCGAGCGTTGCGGTTAAAGGGAGACACTTCCATGTCGGTACACAAGACGTCTCGGATGCGCTGAACGCATTTCGTTTCTTTCACCACACCCGGGGACGGGGTGCAAGCCATCGAGACATCAGCTTCGGTAGAGGCAGGAGGGGAGGATTCCACTGAGTCGCGAGGTGTGAGAATTTCAGTGTCGCGACGAGACAAGGGAGTGGATTCAGACGACGACTCCAGACAAACGTTGTCATCGTCACAGAAAAGCTTTTTGGTCGTGGCGCGTATTTTCTCAGACTCATCGTCAGAGCTCGCTTGGCTATCGTTCCCAACACCGATCGTAGCGCTGGTCTGTAACGTGTCCAACATGGAACAAGACTTATTCAGTTCGAAGGTTCCGGAACAGGAAGATAAAAGGCTCGTGTCTTTAACTTGTCCCGATAAGAGGGCACCAAGTTCCATCTGAGGGGAGCTTGACTGGCGAAGAGAAACTTCACTTTCGTTGGCTTCCTCCAAAGAATAGAGCTCGTGCATGCACAAGTCTTCATCACTCTCCTGGGACAACTGCACCAAGGAACTTGTCTCGGTGAAGAAGGAAGGTAGGTAAGGCAGCAGCGCGACGTTGGACGATTGACGTTGGAAGCTCAGAACATTAGCTTCAGAATTATTCGATTCCAGAGATGACATCATAGACATCTTGTCGTTTTTATTTTCAGTACTTGAATTAGTAAAGTTATTGGGCACTGTTTGACCACTAGAAACATTGTGTAGGGTGCACACATTTGACAATTTGATATTCGATTCGGATGATAAGAGGGGCTTGAGTTTCTTCTGAGTGGAAAGCACATTATTAATAGCAAAGTTAGGGGGCTGATTTTCTGAATTTCGCGACTGGAACCGAATCGATTTGCTTTTAGTCGGTGTGTCCAAATTTAGCTTACGAGGAGCCACAGAAACAGTGTCTCGCAATCTGTAAGTAAGAAAGAAAATAAAAAATAAAATGTTCCCGTCAACATATTGACAACATCATTGTTAAAATAAACACCCAATAAATATTAGATTGTTGTGATAGTTGCGACTAGGCTCAGCTAAGAGACTACGCTCAATTTTACGCTTCTCTAACTAAGTAATTTTACGCTTCTCTTACCGTTTAATAATGCAAGCATCAAAACAAGTTTTCAAGTTTAATCCATTACACTAAACGCTCTAAACGTAAATAATCTCTATAAGGCGACTAGTAACATACAGAAGCAACAGACCTGGCCTCATCGCTCTTGGTGGCGCTGGCGGAGTAACCGGAGTCCATGCTATTTGGGTCTGGCTCGTCTAGCGGCGAAGTCTCGAGCAGCGGCTCACTGGCGCGCTGCCTCTGCTTCTTGGCGGGGGTGGGCGCCTTCTTAAGGGGGCTGCTGAAGCACAAAGACCTGCTCACGCCCCCCAAGTTACCGATACTCTTGAGAGGACTCCTGCGTCGTCGTCTAGCGGTGGTCATGAGCTTGTCCTTAGGCGTGCCTTGTAAACAGTTCTCCTTGTCCCTAACAATTGAGGTCTTGCATGGGGAACGTGATGTAGGTGAAGGTGACGACAGCGGCTCAAAATCGTCGCCAAGAACGGCTGCTGCAGACTCCTGGATGCTCTCAGACATACCTGAGGACAATAGGAAAAATTTCCCTTGAGAAGTTACGTTAAACACATTTTTTCATCTGACGTCTGGGAAGCGCACGAATTATTGAAGAATCATTTATCTAACAAAGTACTTTTCAAATTTCTACCAACAGTTGGTCCGTACAATCTAGGCATTGCATCAGTGCAGGCTAACATTGAAAATCAAACACGATATTTTTTCATCATTTTTTCATCAAGCTTGTTCAACTTATTATCAAATTAGTTTCCATCAACTTTACCACTAGCATTAAGTTTTTGAAAAAATGCCTAATAAGCTCTACATTAGGTGTTGCAGGAGGATCAGGAGTAGGGACTATAGCTCATCCAACACAACTAATTTGTTCACCACACTGGCTCCCAGGAACTGTTCTAATTACTATGCTATTCTAAATGCTATTACATGATTTGTGCAAATGCATCTAGTATGCTTAAACATTAGTGCTAACACTAAAAATAACAGATTTATTACAAAACTCTTCAATTTCAGAAATACTTTTACAATTGCTCTAAGTTTCAGCAACTTAAATAAATAAATTTGTTTTTTAATAATGACTATTAATAGCTATAAAAAATAACAAAAAGATACAAACTTGCTGTGCAACATTGTTAATTAAAGGAGAGCAGTAATCATAACATAGGTATATCAAAGGCAATTAAATAAAGCTTTACAAAGCAATTCAAATCAATTTTTCTGCACATATGGTAAAAATTCTCTTTCATTTATATATACAGTGGCAACTTAGGACACAATTAGTTTAGAATTAGTGAAGTCTACACAACAACACTAAATGCAAGCCAAAATTACATTGATAAACCACCTCCAATAATCAAGTCTACATTTAATTGTAGACAAAATTAGTTCAGGGACAATATTAATGGGCAAAATGGGACATTAAATTGTTGATGAAATGGGAGTTGAAATTAATGTCAGAATACAAGTGCTGAAACTAAGTAAATACAGAGCATCAAAATAGCAGCCTATCAGTGAGTAATTGTTTCAGTCCATTCAAGAGCATAAATAAACCTGCCATAAGAAATACCTACATGTTCAAGACTATGAACAAACACTTTGATATATACATTCCAGTTCATCAAGGTATGAAGAAAAAACTTTCCTAATTAACTTTACTTCAGTTAAATATTAGTGCTGCATTTGAATCATAAGATTAGTCTAGGGCAAAAGGTTATGTCTCACAGTCTCTTTAATTAGTAAGGTTTGATGAACTTCATCCTTTGAACTTGACGTACAAATGCCTCATGAAAGAGAATGGACGGTACAAAGAGAACAATATAACAATAATGCACAAAACGTAATATTCTGTGACAACAAATTTATGCAAGGTACTCACTGCAGCTGAGGTTGGACTGCCTCCTGATGAAGTTGGGAGGGAAGGACTTGGTTGAGATGCTGTTCAGATCACTGGACGGATCGCTGGATGAGTTGTTTATAAAAGAGCCATTATTGTACAGAGAACGTCTCCTTGTGGGGGTCAAGCCACACTGTGGTGTGCTCCGCAGCACAAAACTTTCCCCAAGATTGCTTATATTTTTCCGCTCAGACAAGTTGGTTGAATTAAGATCAAAGGCCAGAGATGACACAGGAGACAGCGTGTTCATCGGTGAAATGTCCAATGAGAATTTCTGGGTCTTTACAATGGGCGAAGAGGAGTCTATTCCCAGACAGCTGCGCTGGCCCAAGGGTTGATTAGCCCTGCCCCCGCTACTGCTGCTGAGAGATCCAGTGTTGCTCATGTAGCACGACATGTTGCCTGGGGACATGTGCTCAAAAAACTCTCCTTGGCTCTTGCAATCCTCATTGTTTGAAGTGGACTCGTTTGTGACCATCTGCCTGTTGCTCACGGCAGCATGATACAAGCTGCTACGAGATGCCATTGTATTTTCAGAAATTATAAATTTAAACGAATGGCTGTTTGATAAAAATTTCTTAATGATGATGATCCAATGAAGGCAACTTGTATCCACTGGGCCAAGAGGCAACCTCAAGAATCTGCCAAGCAGCTCATTTTGCGTTAGCTACAAAGTTTCAATATGAAATTCATAACTGATGAATTAAGATGCCAATTGAGGATAACTTTCCTCCACATTTAACTGCAAAAAGAAGAATTCAGCCATGAAATCAATTTCTCCAATATAACTGGCCAACACATGCAAAATATCTTGTCACTGGTCTCTAATACATGCTGTTTTTTACATGCTCAACTGGTCTCCAATTGCACTAAGCCAAAGTCTATCCCGGGATAATAGATGAAGGGCTTAATTTACAACAAAAAGCTTATTCCTGGTCAAAGTATAGTCCTTTCAAAAATTAGTTCCTCCAGTTCTAAAAGACAGTTTCCTTCAACATAAAGAGTTGCACAAGCTCAGAAATCCCAGATGTTGTAAGTTGTATAATGGATACCAAGTGGCTGGCTCCAAGTGAGGGGAGAGTATTTGAACTGTAGACTGCAGAATACAATATGGTATATAGGAAAATTAAAATTGTGATACCTGCATTTCTTTCATAAAAAGTTTGGCTTCTGATGCAAAGGTACATATTTTACCCAAACTGGTGTTAGATGGCTGAATTTGCTTCTTTATACACATGCAAATAATGACCAGTGAATGCATTTATTTAAATTTTTCAAATATTCTCAACAGTCTTAAGAACACATTGGAAGATTGAATAAGAAAGAGTCATAACTTGAAAATTAAAGTAGTAATTGTATTAGAAACATTATTAATAAAAAACTTTCTTAAACCTACCATTTGATCTTCAAGTGTCATCAGAAGAACTTTTCAACTGCCTGCAAATTTAAATAAATGCATTCTCTTATCATTATTTTCAGGTGTATGAACTTCACAAAAACACACGCAATTTTCATAAATTTTCTTCAGGAAATTGCTGATCATCTTTAAAATGCATAAGTTTGAATAGAACAATAAAAAATCAAAGTTGACATGAATATTTCAACAAGTTTTAACTGTGATCTTTCATGTGGTTTTGATAAAGAATGTTTCTAGATATACATGTTCCTTTAAGCAGGTTTAACCATTTTCTGAACCTTGGGTCAGAAGATGGTTAAACCTGTTAATAAACGTGACATTCAGTTCTCTTTCTTTATTTTTCTTCTGCCTGTAAAACCCCTTCTTTATGTTGCTGAGTTGAATTTGCAAAGGAAAAATTTTTGCCAACATATACTAAGATATACATGTATATTGAACTGATCAGAATGAATCATTCTAATATATATACCATTCCAAAATAATATATTGGAATGCATTCCAATATATTCACAACTTTGAACCTAGATACCAAGATTAATCTCTTGTAATCTGCAAAAACAATAACTAGTTACCGTAAAATGGGGTAACTTAGACTGGCGGGGTAACTTAGACCACTTTTCGTTTTTTTAACAAAAACCCCCACAACTCAAAAACTATTTGACATAAGAAGCTAGAGTATAGACCTGTATTTTGCATGTTTCAATTCAAGTTTAATTTAGCTAGTAAAAAAATGGCATCATTTATAAAAAAAAGTGGTCTAAGTTACTCCATTTTACGGTATACTATTCCATAATTAGATCAATTTACGAATGTTTCTATGAATTAACACGTTAAGTGCAGCTATGTTGTATTCAGGGCGTATTTCATACCCGAGGTACAACCCACCAGTGGGTCAAGCCACACTTAACATATTAACAAGAATATGAAGATGTTTTAGCATTATAAATCATATTTTTCCTCTTAGGTCATTTAGTCATCTGTTCAACAGAGGCTTCATCAAATGCAACATCAGCAATGATAGCATAAGAGCAAGTTTATGTATTCAAAACTAAATTATTCACATTATGAAACCTGGACCATAAGTAATGCAAGCAACAAAAACCTATTAATCTATATTCTTCTATATTCTGATTGTTTGTGGTACTTCATTACACAGTTGCAAATATTATCGTCAAATATTATGTACTTTCCAATTTCTCGAAATGAACACCAAATTTTCAGGAATTTTATCATTTTCACCATTAATAAAACCCAAATTGTAATCTATAAGCATATTGATTATGAGATTTTATGAGAACTATGATTTTTCCTCTAACTGTAACTATAAACTAAATATTGACCACCAGGGTGACTTTGGCCAACGTTTATTATTTTGTTTTGCTGTCATTTGTTTCTGTTGTAGTGGTGGCCAAAGTCACCCCAGTTGATGGTACCGGTACTGTAAACTATTGTGCAGAATAATAAACTGGCTTGAGCATCCATCCCAAATATATATACCTACAGACCTGTTACTATCAAGTCTGCCACATGGATACCAAGTGTTCTATAATAATATCCAGGTTTTATGTAATGTAAGTGATGGAAAAGAAAGAGCATGTAGGATGATTTAATAGCTGCTGAAATTATTTGCGAAAGTACAGGGGCACTGACTGTGGATGGATAAGTGTTTATATTTTACAATCATGATTATTTAATGTGTAATGGAAGCGTGAAGCAAACAGTAGAGTGCCTGATGGTGGAATGTGAGGGGTGCATGTGAAAGGGGAAATGATAAAGATGATGAAATGAGAGGTGGGAGAGTAATGGCATGGCACATGGGAGAATATGTAAGGAGTGGATTGAAGTGATAGTGGGTTTGTTTTTGAAAGCAGCTGTGGCTGTTCTTAGGAGGGCAAAAACATATTATTGACAGCCACAGCTGCAAACAAAAACATAATATCTCAGTGTCTGAAGATGTTGAGAATAAATTTTAGCATCAATGTCATCTTAAGAAATCATTATATTTAAAATGATATGCATATAATTTAGTTTTCTGGGTGGTGGGCACACTGTTGCATTCTTAATATATATTTATGACCAACTATCTTAAAGGTTTGATCAGAAGTCTTCAAACCTCCAATTTCAATTCCAGCCTTACAAGTAAACGCGAGTAAAATAAAATTGAATACAATTCCATGCTTGGTTCATTGTGTGGGTGTCATTGCAAATTGTAAGCAATATCATTGGTTAAACTTCTAAAAAAAATTCTCCGCTTGGCTGAGTAAAATACTTGGCTGAGTGAAATGCTTGGCTGAATGAAACAGTTGGCTGAATGAAACAGTACGGTAGGCTGAATGAAACAGTATGGTAGGCTGAATGAAACAGTTGGCTGAATGAAACAGTTGGCTGAATGGGACAGTAGGCTGAATGAAACAGTTGGCTGAATGGGACAGTAGGCTGAATGAAACAGTAGGCTGAATGAAACAGTTGGCTGAATGAAACAGTTGGCTGAATGAAACAGCTGGCTGAATGAAACAGTTGGCTGAATGAAACAGTTGGCTGAATGAAACAGTTGGCTGAATGAAACAGTTGGCTGAATGAAACAGTTGACAAAATGATATTTATGAAATTTATGTCTAAATATTTATGAAATCAAATTAAATTATATCATATATAAAAATTTTAAATTATTCCATAGTTACACCCCATTTTCATTTATTTTTCTTCCGCCTTTATTAAAAAAACGCCGTCGGCGTCGGTTCGTTCACACAGCATAAATGTTTGTTTTCAACGAAACCTCAGCTCAGGTGGTATGGAATTATGGTACATAAATATAACAATATACTCATTTCGGAATTAATGACGCATTGATTCATCCAATTTAATTTACTTTAGTTGAAAAGAAATGTAACAAGTTGAAACAAACCGGTCGGTTTTTCATCACATAACTTCTAAGTACGCCGCAAGTTCATGCAAGCTTCGTTTTCGAGAAAGATGTGCACAGTGTGATGAAAGTAGTATAGAAAACCGTCTATCAGACATCAAGTACGAAAAGTAAATCAACAATAAGAGTCTATTGAAGTTTCAGTTAACTTTGAAATCTTAATTTGTTAGCTGGACAAAAATCGGAATACCTATTGCTTAAAAACTTGACGAGGAAGGTGAAACGTCAGCGAATAATCGAACCAGCACCAACTCCAGAGTCCCAAGGCAAGTTTTGTGGCACCTCTAATGAGTTAAGTTTCTATGAACAAGGAATTGAGTCGACCTTGCGAAATATTTATTTAGGATTCTTTGCATGGATTCAAAATAAGTAGAAATTCAATTCGCATCTCTCATTCAAATTCGCTGGATTTGAATCCACTTTCACCGCCAGTCATCTTTCGATTGAAAATCTCTTAGTACCTAATTATTATCAAGTGTCTTCTAAATCACGATGATTACAGTAAATTTCCATAATATAAATTACTAATGAAAATTGTAACGACGATTGAGATTACTTTTCAACTACGAACTGGGTAAATTTGACATGCGAGGCATTGACCATCACCGGGACACAAGCTTCTTCACCGCACATCCCACTCACAGCTCTACTTCTCTTCGACTGAAGCTCGGTATCAAATTCACCGCCGTCCGCGACAGGCTGGTGTTCGAGATGCCAAATAGCACAATACATCGAACAGTTTTTAGGCAAGTTTTCAAACACATTGGTCAAAACTAACCTAATAAAATCAATAACGAAAATTATACTATCAGCCATATTTGTAGACTGTCATATTTCTCCGTGGAATCAATTTTTCCAGCATCGTCTCATCAGTTAAGTAAATTCTCAGGCATACAAATGAATACAAATCATCTGTTTCTATTTTTTATGTATACATCTTCAGTGCGTTCAGTCAGCGCAGAACGAGTATGAATGTCTCAATTTCATGCTACACAACGTCAATAATAATATCCAGATTCAAGTAAATTTCAGTGACATTGCAGGATTTTCAACTATGCAGAAGGATAAATGTGGAAAGAAAGATATTAGAAAGAATCAATCAAATTTGACTCAAATTCACTGATATTGCACGAACATTGTCTCAAAATTAGTTCTCATTTGGCACACCAAAGTAGATATCAATTTAAATTTAGGGACAGAAATTTTCGAGGCACGTTTATTACTTTAATTATTTCTAGGATTCGCTTTTACCTTTTTACCTGGCTAAAACATCTATAGTATTATCTAATACTCATTTCAAAAAAATACATGTGCAAAACAATGAGGAGCTCAAATAAACCCTCCATATAAGATAAATATAGCGTTTCATGACCTTGTATGATGTTTCGAACCACCTTCGTGATTTAAAGGACAGTAAATGGTAAACATTAGTACCAAATACCACTAAAATTAAAATGCAAAGTAATGAACAAACAATACATGGATAAGATCATGATTCGATTGGACCGCAAGTAAAACCTAGATCAAAATTAGTACGATACATTCAAATATTTATTTAAAATGCATCATTGGTTGTCATTCAGTTATATCCTGTAAATTTTAGAAGATTCACTGGCTTGGAGACGACAGGCAGCTTTCAAGGCAATAGATTTGCAATATTGAGATCGCATTACCGAAATAGTTAGAGTGCAATCGATTCGAAAATCGAACAGGCTTGAATATTCTCATCCACATTGGCCGTACATATACATCAATAAAGTGGTCCCAGTCACAAACGTTCATCCAGAAGACATGTATGCGTCCCAACCGCGCAAGGCCCACACAGCCAACGTTCCACGCCCGCCGGCTAACGTTTTCTACCTGCTTTCCCTAGGCAGAGCTTGGCATGTTCTTGGGTCCTTCCATTGAGGTCCCAAACCTCTGCTATTACATGTCAGTTGTTGTTTTAAACATTTCGGATGATTTACTTGTATGTAGAAGCATCACTAATAAATATGTTTACCCAACAATAATAAAATTCGATTTTGAAAGTTAAGTCAATTTAACGCAGTTGCAGTATTTACTGAATGGAGTTGTACGAGAGAGAAAGATGGACGAATACATCGTATTATAGACTGCACAATATTCAGATTATATATTAAAGTAGTTCAACAGTCAAGGGAGTATTGTAACATTTCGACTTCTACAGTCATTAGATTTTAACTGACGGGCATAAACTAAGGACCCAATTTGTATTATCTTAGTTATATTATCGAGGAATTCAGCTCCTATCTTTTTATGAAGCGAAAAGCCACACGAAAAAAAGATACACGAAATACCCGTTAAGAACAAAAAATAATAATTAAGTAATAGCCTTCAAACCTACACTTGAAAAAAAAAACAGGTTACTGTGAGACTGGCAGCCTACTTTTTAGCATCAATTTCATCTTTCTAAATTGAATAGTTACACATTATTCATATGGTTATTTAGACAACAAATTATTCCACAGAAAATCATTTGGAAGAGAATTAGATGAAAATTCCGTCCGCCCGCTTCGTGACCCAGCGCGGACTGTGGGCAAGCCTCGGCCGCTACCATGGCCAGCACGTGGGCGGCAGGGCTCGAACCAAACACGTTTAGTTCTGTCCACAAGCATGCGCTTGCAACAATATAGTCATAGTGGCATTTAAAACTATCGGAGTCACAGCAAAACTTTTAAAAATAGTACGACTTGTCATTGAGAAAGAAACACAGAGTTATCACAGGTGGCACGTGCATAAAGATGAAAATATTTTCGTCAATAAGGGGCAGCCACCAACATTGTTCACACCGAAACTGAAAGTGAGATTTAGTGAGTGAGCATACACTCAAAATATTTCTTTGTTCCAGTTTCTACGCCTCTTGTTGAAACATTATGCGTCTAGAACGTGTTTGTTTCATCATACTAAAGGTAAACATAGGGCTAAGTGCACTTCGAACACTAAAATTTAGGAAAGAAGATATGAACACATTTTGCAACACCGAACAGAAGCAATTCACAGAATAACTTAAAGATATTCTGTTACTGCTGGTGTCAGTATCAGCGACATCAAGCTCTCATAAGATGCAATGGAAAATCATAAGTCAAGGTAAAGTTTTTACCAGCTCACTCATTTGATGCCTCCTCGGTTGGAGCTAAGCAGTGAATGACGAAGAGACCGAAACGTGACTCGAGACCAAGTCAAGTCTCCTCCCATTAACGTTTTTTACCCCGAGGCCTAAAACAACAGGGCTAGGTAGCCTACAATTACCCCAACTGACCCGCTCTAGTCTAAACTGGAAAGAAAAGCATCCACAGCACATCGAGACTGCTAATAAATTAGTTGATTATTCCATAATGTAACACAATTTAATAATATTTTATTGCCACATTACGCGTAGAATTACCCATGAACACAACGAAAGTAGCAAAATTTTAAGTTAGGTCGGGACTAGTTTGTCTGGCTGCGCAGTGATGCCCAAACCATGCTACCTGAGCTCCCTGCCAGCTTTTGTTTATCAGATGACCAAAGTAGATCGATTGGTTCAAAGTTAGGCACCGCCTTTCAAAAATTACCGATAGTTTAAATTCAATTAAATGCGTCGCGTATATTATATTACATGATATCCGGGAGTGTTTGTTAACTAGTTTTAAACAATATATATTTAAACCATTAATATAAACTTTCGATAATCATTTGAAACATAACCTTATAAATAATGAATTTCAAGACGATAAATATAGTCGGTAAACGTACGGAAACACAAGAAGTTAGAAAAATTGTAGCTTCAGGCAGAGACGCTAAACCCACTTGACCCCTATTACCCCCGGGAAAAAAAATTTAAAAAAGCTCACTGAACAGGAAGGTGATCCGTGAAACATTTACCGCCGGAGCGCATGCCGGTGATTTGAGGAAACAGCATATATAATGAAAATGCATTATTTAGTCACTTCCACCATAAATTATGTTCACTATTAAAATTGTGTAACAGGTGTGAGTACCTAAAAGTACGAACGTAGAATTGACTAGTACCGAAATCCTTTTGGTAATGCAGGTTGCTCTGGTGTAGAAGTAAGTTAACCATTATACTGCTCATTTCATTGCATACAAGTTATTATAAAGACCAAGCGTTAGGTTTTGGAAATGACCACAAGAGGTGGATTTGCGATCACTTACTATCCACCTATTGCGATAACTTTCCGCTAATCCCGTGGTGAAGGGAATGGTTTGAGTGGCTCACCTTATGGATTGAATGAATAATTACTCTTACATGAGCGGGCAACAAGCGTTTAGCTCAGAACTAAACAGAAACCCAGCAGATACGTTTAAATTTTCCTACTAAAGCAGAACTCGAGTGACAACGTCGACAACAAAGATCAGAGAGCATTCGTCTCTCAAGTCTAGTCGTGGACTTGACAGGGGCGTCTTAGGAAAAGAAAGCTACCTGGCTGTAGAAGACTGCTATACTGATATTTCCCTCACTTTACTAAGACTTATTTTCAACAAATCTTCAGTTATTAAGATACATTTTAAGCAAGTTAAATCGGCACAGCACTCTAACCCTTGCCCAGCGACGCCCAGGGCCGCACGTTTCACAAGTCTAGCAACAATTAAACTCCGGACGCTTCGTATCTCGAACCGTCGTCAACGAAGAGTTCTCTGATTTTCATCTGGCAATATATTTACGAAAGATTCTTATTTACAGCATCCATAAATAATTGTTTATTTTCAGAGGAGTGATTGTTTCCTTTCTTGGCTGTAGGTTTGATTTTCGTCCTCCTTTGTGTGGTTTTGACCAGCAGCTAAATAAAGCTAAAACGAGTTCTGATACTACGGTATATGAAAAGTAAGCAAGAATATTTTCAGATTAAGAAAAAATCTAAATTAATTTTTTTAATCTTAGTTTCAATCTATTTATTTATACTTTCTGGAGGCGAGTGAAAGAAACTTCACTGCTTTATCCACCTTAACTAACTTCGCTGCATCTTTTACGCCTAACTTCTCGCAAGCAAGGAAGTTCTCGGGAATGAAATGTCACGGATTACATCAATAATGTAGGTTGACAACAATCTCCATTTGTATGAACTCGATGTACAAGAGAAGCATTATTAAATCATTATGATGTTTTATGACTGTTTTCTCTGTTAATGATAATAGGTCAATAATTGCGACCGCAAGCAAGGTCAAGTTAGCCCGCGCCTCGGCCACCTATAGAAGGCGTTGGCGTGGCCTATCTGTCACATCTCGCACGGGTTCGAGAATCGTCAATAGCAACAACTCCAAACCTCCGACTTAATTAAAACAAATGTAACTGGGCATGGGTATAAAATGAGCAGGGTTTGCTAAAAATGAATGTTTTCATCATGATGAGTTACGTTTCTAGTGAAGAGTGTTCATAAAAGTGTTCATAGTTGCGAAGCCAAAAGTCATGGCCACCGTCGAGGACTGGAATGTGTACGCGCGTCTCCAGCGACTCGTACTTCAGTTCCGCCTCGACCACATCCATCCAAGCCTCTACTTTTTTCTCGTGCGTGTGACCAGAATAATTATTCTCCTTGAGTTTTTATGAAGGAAGCGGGAAAATTTTTGCATATCTAATGCATAATTTTATTGTAAATTCCTACCAGCAATTTTCAACAAAATATAATGAAAAAGAATTGTAAAATTACGACTAATGTACGTGATCTTTACAATGGCCAGTTGGTTGCTTATGCAACCATAAACAAGAAACTGAAACTGTGGAAAGTTTCACATTTTTACTCAAGGTGCGTATGTGAAATTGATATTTACACAACGATAATTTCTATTATTCGCTAAGTTCTAGCGAAAAATATTCAGTAGGGACAAGTGAAAAAGGCTGAAACAGCCTATGAAAATCCAAAAAAATGTGCGTCTTTCAGCTCGAGTGCCTCTTTATTCATTGTTCTAATGCAAATTTTGCAATAATGATGAGATTAGGACAGAGCCGTTAAAGTTTTTTTCTTAATTCTGGAAGATTTCTTCCGGAGTTCCGGCAATGTTAGACTCCTCCTCAATCAAATGAAAATGACATTGTATCCAATCAAATGGCATTGTATCCATAACTCCACAGATTTGAAAGTCTCATACGAGTAGTTTACTCCTACAATTTTTTACTTTTTATTTCCGACATGTTCAGCCCAATTTAAACGAAGTTCGGTCACTTTGTCGGCACAGAATATTGAAGCCCTCTCAATCGACATTAGGTATAGGCTAGTTTGTTCTTCTCGATAATAATAATTGTTCCTCTAGAAAATTACAATTTTATAGTCGAATTATGCTATACTATAGTTCTGACGTGATTCTGCCATATAATTCTTGACATGGTTATAAAAACAGTTGGAAACAGCTGGATTTACAACACTTCTATGTATTTATCTTCACTTCTTGTTGTTTGTCTGTCTGCCACAAATCTTATAATCGATATTTAACACACTTCTACCTTTCCAATCGATCTGAAAATTAGCACACTTGGCTAAAGTTGAAGGCAATGCATAAGATCATTTGACAGAATAAAAAATAATTTAGATATTTTTAAAAATTCAGTTATATAAAAAAAGTAATAAGTTCAATGTACAAGTGTGGAACATCGGAGACACCGGCCTCTTTAGAAGTGTGGTCTTTAAAAAGTACTTTTTAAACGCATATTATTTACACGATTCATTCCTACTAATTTGTTTTTTTATCACATTGCAAGCCAACTCGTTTCATTACGTTCATTCATTAATCACTATTCAATGCTGAGTTTGCGGGTCTCGTTCCTTCAAGCGTCACAGTATATTCATGATTTTAGAAATTTGTACACAAAAAAGCATTTCAAACAAGCCGGACAATTTTATTAGTTAGGAACGCAACGCATCCCAGCTGTATAAGTCTATTTAGATCTAATGCAATAAATTTATAGTATAACTAAGTTTCCTATTAAGATTATAAGATCTTACCCTATATAGTGAACCATTCCAACAGACTCGCTGCAAAAATTAAATTAAAAATAAAAAATTTGCAATTAATTTGTGCCTAATTTCAATCCAGGATGTAGTCTTTTCAATCTGGACTCAGTCTGTTCAAATGCAATTTAGGATTAAATCCATTAGTAAAATGTATATGTAATATTTTTGCCTGAATGACATTAGTATACCCGCTGTACATTATAGTATGTCTAAACAATTCAATTGTTTAACTCAATATCAATGCGGTCATATTACTCTGTGGAAATTCTTTCTATCATCAAATTATTAAATTTAGCTCTAGTAAGATCTAAGTATTATTCAGTTGCCGTTTATATACATCTGCAATCCAGTGTTCTTTGGTAAACTTGCAATGAGTTTCCCTTGTATATAATTTCCTATAAAACGATTGATTAAATCACATGTACTCCGGCGGTCTAATCATCCGTCAGCACGACTGTTCTGGAGTTCACAGTAATTTATACACAATAACCGGCAATGTTCCCGCATTGTTGCTCTTCATTCCAGCACAATAGGCAACGGGCCGGGAATGATGGATCAGACTCGTTGTGGGTTCGTCAGGAACGCCTGGGCAGACAAAGCGCACTGGGAATCAAGGGCCACTGAAACAATGGTTCTGGTGTTGGGGCAATGAAGCGAAGCAATAACTTGGTCGCACCTCCACAATGACGACACAATCAGGTCGCAATGTTGAAGCGGTTCCTGTTGAAACTGTGAAGGTTTTCGAGTTATATGAGACCCAGAGACGCAGAGCAGGAATCTATGGGGCGCAGAGGCAGGTAACTGGGCTACGTAATGTGATCCGCATAGCGACGATCGCTCACTAAATTTAGAATTTATGCAAAACGCGGCCAAATTACCTATGCATATTTAAAGCGGTATTCAAACTCATGGAATGTTATTTCTTTTGTATTTATTCGAACAATTTTCTTTTGTCGTCATAAGCGTCCTTTGTTTACAAAATTAAATGTACCAACGTTACTCTGTTTACTTATCGAAATGAAGCATTATTATTAGTGCCTTTCCGTCATGCCTATATTCGTTCACTATTGTTAGTGCGAAAATTTGTGCAATTCGGCAGAAATTTTTTTTAAATACAAGTTTGATCGAAGTCCAGATCATGCTTTTTATTAACAGTCTCCATATTTGTTTATTCATTGAGTCAACTTTTTTATTATTAGTGCCTATATACTGCTACATTAATGAATAGCCTTGCAGTACAATTCAATCGTGGTTAATCCAATACGATATTAATTAAAGAGCTTAATACATACTGGAGTTTCAATGAGATTTCACCTCATTGAAATCTTATGATTCTAAACTTGGGTAAACAGAATAAGAAGAATCCATCAGAAACTGTAAAATTGCAAGTAATCGTAAAAATAATTACCATGACTACCATGACCTCTATAGCCATGGTATCGACCATTTGTGCCCTCGTTTCTCACGACCTACAACTTTAATCGAATTATACCGTGCCAAGGAATTCCTAGTACCCAGGAATAAGCCATTCCCACTGGAACGCCATGCTGCTCCATAAACTCATGATGACTCAGCCGAGTGCAATAAATTCCTTGAATTAGGATTATAGTCGGAGAATATGAATGCTGGCAGCGCTGGAGTGTACAAAAATGTGTTTTATTTGGTCATGTTGTGTTCAAGTTGTAACTTTTGAAGGCAATAGATCCTAACATATCCATATATTTGGACGACAAATAGCAATATATTTTTCAAGAGATTTTATCATTGTTCATAAACATATTAGCTGTGAGAAGGTAAAGATATTACAGTGAGGTGATAGTTATCTCTGATTTGGAGAATCTAACATATGGAAATGAGAGATCTGCATGCTTAATGGCAGTTATTGCAGTGCTACGACAAATATCAAGTAACCTCTTGCTCATAAAATCTTATAGGTCGAATATATTCATCTTATATTTGATCCGAAAATTTTCTAATATTTATGAACTAGGAAGTAAATCTAACGAAAATTCCAGTCCATAACAAAAAATTATAAAAATGGATAAAAATCTTAAACATACATCTTTTCTCCGATAGTAAATTCGTACGAGGAACAAAATGCTGCTGATAATTTCTAGCATTTCTTTTTTTCTGTTAACCGCATCCGCGGAGTGTTCTGGACGTTACATAAGAAGCGTGACGCCGCAGCTCCCCGCACTTGGGGCGAGCAGAGCCGCACTTAGGCTTGGTGAGCTGCCCTCGGCGGCAGACGTTGGGCTGTAAACCTGTGGTGTCGTGGCATGACTGTGTCTGTTGTAAAGCTGTGGTGTCGTGGCATGACTGTGTCTGCCAGTGGGCGCTGACAGCCGCGCAATGAAAGCGTGTCGTGGCATGACTGTGTCTGCCAGTGGGCGCTGGCGGGCGCGCAATGAAAGCGTGTCGTGGCATGACTGTGTCTGCCAGTGGGCGCTGGCGGGCGCGCAATCATAACTTTATCGCGCCAGATCTCTTTAACGCTGTCATGGACGTGCAAATGCTGCCAAATGGAACTATATTTCTATTCTAATTACTAATGATTTTTAATCATTTGCTGTCGTTAGAAATTTTATCTTAGCCAAAATAGAGTTTCTAATAAAAAGTAATCAAGTGGAATATCTCATTTGAATTAATTGCAAGTTTATATTTCCTTATAAGAATAAAATTAAAAATTATAATGAAAAGTATTTCACATTAACGAGATATAAATGCAAGCTACGCAGCTATCGCGTGCAACGTGGTTCAACAAGCTATTCCTCCTAGGCTCCAACAACCCTGGTCCACGGTGCAACACGTCACCCCTCCAACAACCCTGGTCCACGGTGCAACACGTCACTCCTCCAACAACCCTGGTCCACGGTGCAACACGTCACCCTCCAACAACCCTGGTCCACGGTGCAACACATCACCCCTCCAAAAACCCTGGGCCTATACTTTCAAAAAAAGTTAATAGATCGTAAGTTTATCAGCCAATCATTGACGGCCTGTCAAGCAAAATACACCAATCACAGACAAGAAAATAAATCGTAAGTACTTACGTTCACTTAGCGAGCTTTTAAAGTATGGCCCCTGGTCCACGGTGCAACACAAGCCCCAGACTTCGGTCGGAAGTACACTCTGCAGTATAATTAGAGCTGCGTTAAACAGGCACTTCCTTCTGTAATAAAAGCTCCGCTGATGTAGCGAATGAATGCTTCACGCGGCCGCATTGTCCATTTGACTTGCTCAATAATAGAGCTCCAGTTTACAACGCTAGTGAAAATTAAAGCAATTCAATGCAGTGGACCATTGAAGTAATATTTGTTTATTGCGGAGTGCTTGACTGAATGAATACAAGCCGTCCTGTGTTTCTTTTTTGTCCTGCAAGTTTTATATTTTTCATGGTCGAGAAAAATTTTTTCGTCGATAGTTCAGAAGTATTTTCGGCTCTGGCATTTATTCTGGTTAAATAATTAATTTCTTCAGGGCGAGGCCAATAGATATGAGTTATTACTTTATTTCACGTGTCTTCACCAACGTTTTATTCGAGCGGTGTTGCCGAGCTTTACATTCTCGTCATTCTAGTCCAAAAAAATGAACTCTTAAATTTCGTGTCTAGCACAATATGTGTTTTGATTCATATAATTCACGTGATGACCTAGTAGTTCATTTCCACAACTTATTTTCAAGTCGCGCAGACATAAAAAAAATTCATTCAGCCGTACGTCACCCTGAGGCTTGCTTGTTCCTGCAAACTGATTGTATTTCTTGACAATTTATCATCTCTTTCGGGAATTTGAGCATTCTTATCAACAACTACTTGAGATTGCTAGGCCATAAACTTAGAACGGCCAATATTACAAGAAAAACCAACTATATTCATTCACTACAACAATGAATAAATTTAATTCCACTGTGGATTTCCCACTACAATTCATACTCGAGTTTGCAGTCAGTCCAAATCAGGTCACTAACATCGGATTATTGTTTGCCGTTAAATAATCTCGTTTTGTATAAGTCTACTTTGCTAGAGGGTCAGCCTATATAGAGGCTGAAATAAATATATTTTTACAAGTATCATGTTCATAAATATATCTATATAAGTATTACATATTTCAGTATCATTTGCGCACCGGTAGATAAGCGTGCTGGCCATAACGGTCGCCCTGCGTCGGCACAGATAAGCTTCTGATCTTTTAGCCTCGACAAAAAGAGTACATGTCTAAAGAAAGAGAGTATAACTCTCTAAAACAAAATGCAGTGTGATTTGTGAGGAAATGTGTATGGGTGCTGTCGTTGCAACGAATATATCAGCCTTTAACAGAAATCGATTGCACTTTCAATAACATTGTCAGCTGCTGTTGTTATTAAATACAAAAAGGCTGTCGTTACAACGGATGTTAGCTCCTGTCGCTGCAACGTATTTCAATGACACTCTTTTTAACAGATATCGGCTGATATCTCAACAGGTATTGGCTGCAATTGTAATCATTATTGATTTAACAGAAATCAATTGCACTTTCAATAATATTGTCAGCTGTTGTTATTAAATACATAAGGGCTGTCGCTGCAACGTATTTCAACAACGCGCTTTGTAACACTTATCGGCTGATATCTCAACAGGTATTGGCTGCAATTGTAATCATTATTGACTGTAATCACAGAGAGTTGTTGACTGCAATCGCTGCAATAGCAATCGTAACAAAGGCAGCAGTCGCTGTACAAAAGTATAACATCATTCTTCTTTGCACTCTCGTCATCACTTATCCCTAAAAACTCTCTTCTCACTGTCAACATTCACACGGCTTCTCAGTTCTGAGGTATTAAGCATGCCGGACAATCCATTTCAACGCTCACACCTAAAGTCTTTTCTGCTGAATTGCGTTAGTGTTACAATACCAGTGACATTACTTCCCTAATGAGTTTTAGCCCCGGATGCATTAGTTATACCCTAACGAGTTACAGCGCCATGGACACTAGTTACACCCTAACGAGTTGCAGACCAGAGACACTAGTCATACCCTAACGAGTTACAGCACCAGAGACACTATATACCCTAGCGAGTTACAGCGACAGTGTCATTAGTTATACCCTAGCGAGTTACAGCACCAAGGGCACTAGTTATACCCTAACTAGTTACAGCACCAGGGGCACTAGTTATACCCTAACGAGTTACAGCGCCAGAGACACTAGTCACACCCTAACGAGTTACAGCACCAGAGACACTAGTCATACCCTAACGAGTTACAGCACCAGGGACACTAGTTATACCCTAACTAGTTACAGCGCCAGGGGCACTAGTTATACCCTAACTGGTATACGAGTTCCAACGATTATACCGAGGACGGTACAGATGCCTGCCGCTGCCACGATGTCTTCACCGCAGCTGCCGCGGAGTGCCGAGCTCGCTTGGCATCTGCTGTTGCAGCTGCTGCTGATGCATTCACAGCTGCTGCATTTAGCTGCTGCAACGACATGACAGATGCTAACTTATTAACTAACTTATTAATCAATCAATGAATTGTAACTGAGTGGACACTGTAAAAGCATTTAGGAGGCACTACTTTAGGGTAGTAGTAGTAGAACTGACTAAGTTCTACAGTAGAACTGACTAATTATATAAGTTGAAAGATGCTTTACTGTGTTGACGGAGTTCAGGAATACACAACATGTATTTCTCCTATAACCAAACGAGGGTCGTGCGGTGAATTTGTTTTTTTTATCACCATTTTTGTGCACTTATTAGCCCAGACGCATTCGAATGTTTGCCTCAAGAACAGAAACGTTAACGGTCTTTTTTCATTTGCTTTTAACTCCGGTGGGCTCGATTCAAGAAGTCAACCATTTAAAAATCGAAGTTATAGAGGAATTTTCCGTTGCAGGAGGACGTTGCTAAGAGAGGCCGCATTGCGGTTCTGTTTTGTAACCGCCTTCTTGTGAGTCATAAAACGTTATGATTTAAAGTGCACAGCAGCCTTCCTGTTCGGTATATCAGCCCGCAAATTCCAGAACATCGGGACCAAGAATAATAGATCCTGGGCATCCCGGCAACACCAGATTCCTATGTGACTGAAAAAAATCTATGACATGAACTACGGAATTTATAGCAACGCAAACGCTTTAGGATCTGATTAATGCGAGTTACAGGCAAAGCGTACGTCGCTTTTAGCCATATGTTGAGCCGAGCGCGCAATGTTAACTTAACTGTTAAGTGCCAGTTGCCGCTATCCTGTCGGAAGTTGCCAAGCGTTGGTCCCTGCATAATTAAATAATAAATAAATTTAAAAATTTGTAAGTTTTTGCTACCTTCCTTCAACCGTAATGTGGCTAAAAAACCTTACATTGCAAAACTTAAAAATGTTGCTACCTTCCGTCAACCGTATGCCCTTTTCTAGTCGCTTGGCCTGACTTTCTTCAACTTTGACTTTGTTAAAATAAAGAAGAGTTTAGACGTGCAATAAGAAATATATTAGTTTGAAATAAAAAAAAGGAGATTTCAGTCACAATTTTATGCATTGGATTGCATTCTCGTCCCTATCCATGGAATTAAACTTTTTGCTGAAGTCAAAGTGGTCGAATTTTTTTTGTCAGATCTCTCGTATCCATTCTATTTCAATTCATTTCATCCGTTGGAAAGAGTCAACTCAATCAATTTTCGTTGTAATGAGCGTATTTTTATTATTTTTGATGTGCACATCTTATGTTGCAAATTTTAACAAGTTAACTACTGGTATTACTCAAATTTGTAGAAAAACTGACAAGGTTGTCTAAGAGCAACTGCTGGTGATAAGGTTAGGAAGGTCAGCCAAGAAGTGAAGCTGTGGGAAGGTCGGGCCAGAGGCGGGTTATGGGCGCCGCAGGGCACACGCACACCGGTAATTGGACGCCCACGGGCGCCCCAGGGGCGACCCTGGGGCGCCCGTGGGCGACTGTTTCCTCTGATTGCGCCTGTGAAGGAGAGGCTCTGGCGTGGCAGCGGGAGAACTTCTTGCTGTAAACCTACCACGACCAATTGCAGTAACTGCGATTCTTGAGAGGATGAATACGTTCTTGTGCGGTTGATGTGAGTTGCACAAATGCCAATCAAAAATTCAGGCCACTTCTGACCGAATCGTAATGAAAATTTAAATCCTGCATTGGCATAGACCGCAATATTTGTTGTTGTGAGTGCGGCATTGTATTCTTATGCTCATACTTATACAAATTCTTTTTCTCAACTTTTATATCGACGAATAAAACTTGTCACTGAAAAGTTCGTTTCGCAACTGAGGTGTAAAATCTTCGGCTGCTGCATGGACTAATGCCCAGTGAGAGTTGTAGCAATCCATGTTGCTCTTAAAATACGAACAAACTATTGATTTAAGGAGCAAGGATTCAGAAATTATAATTAATGCTAAAAAAATTTACTGGCATAATCTACCAGGCCATGAAGTAAGCCTTCCTATTTCCCACCAGCTGCTCAGACCTTCTTTAATTACCAACTCTGAGCAATTCAGCGACGTTTTCAGGGGTTATTAAAGTTAACGAACGATGCGCGGTGACGGAGCGCGCACGCCTCCCATTACCATAGAAATTGGAAACTAGATAATTTATACCGAGCTTCATTGACTTTTAAAAGAATTCCTCGCCGCTATATTTGCCGAGACACAATACGTCCCCGTCTTACTTTTTTAATGATCGAGGAGTTCAAATGATCAGGCCTCTTCTCGATAAGCTCATAATTCAACATAATAAAATAAGTTATAGATGTCCAAAATATATCTTTCCTTTCGAAGTACAAAATATATCTAAAAAATAACGGTGACGAAAAATCAAGTTAATTTGAAGGTTGGCTGCAAGACATGGGCTTATTAGACTCAAGTTTAGACTCTCCTTTGACTACCTTCATCAAAATATTTTATATTCAGTTTCATCGAAATAAAATTTCATTCGTAAGCTTGTAATAATTAATAAATGATATAGGATTGTCATTTATCCTGAATTGCTAGATGTCGAGGGTTAGTAATGGACATACATGCTGCACATCTGTTGCCATGGCGAAACATTACATTTGCACATACGTATGTTGTCATGGCGATACGTTTGCACATCGTTGCCATGGCGATGCGTTTGCACAGCGTTGTCATGGCGATGGCTCGCAGTTAAATGGGTTGCGATGGTTACTGTGGGAGTGAGGAGGAAGGATTTCATCACAACCTTAGCCAAGACACCACACGCAACTACACAGACTACACAGGCTACACAGGCTACACAGACTACACAGGCTACACAGACTACAAAAGCTACACAGAGTACATAGACTACACAGCCTGCACAGGCTACGCAGGCTGCACAGGCTACACAGGCTACACAGGCTACACAGGCTACACAGGCTACACAGGCTACACAGGCTACACAGACTACACAGACTGCACACACTACACAGTCTACACAGACTGCACAGACTACACAAATTACACAGGCTACACAGACTACACCGACTACACAGACTACACAGACTACACAGACTACACAGACTACACAGACTACACAGACCACATAAACTACACAGACTACACAGACTACATAGACTACACAGACCACACAGACCACACAGACTACGCAGACTACACAGACTACACAGACTACACAGACTACACAGACTAGACTACACAGACTACATAGGCTACACAGACTACACAGACTACACAGACTACACAGACTACACAGACTACACAGACTGCACAGACTACACAGACTGCACAGACTTCACAGACTACATAGACTGCACAGACTACACAGACTACACAGACTGCACAGACTACACAAACTACACAGACTACACAGATTACGTAGACTACATTGACCCTAGGCCTTTATGATGAGTTTGTGAGAGTCTGTAGTCTGGCTGTTGCTAGGTTATTAACATCACTTCGAACTTGATGTCATTGCATACTATTCACTATAGGGCCTGATCGTAGATTGTTGACAAGTCATCCTGTAACCTGTCGCACTATAGGTCATCTGTGATCAGACTAAATCGACTATACAGTCTATACAGACTACACAGATTACACAGGCTACACAGGCTACATGGACTACGTAGACAACACAGACTATACAGACTACACAGATTACATAGACTACATAGAGTACACAGGCTACATGGAGTACGTAGACAACACAGACTATACACAGACGACTATACACACGTGCCTTTGTTCTGCCTCAGCAATCCTCGCTCTCTCTGTATAGCATACACAGCGTCGTGACACATATCAGTGCCCACGTCGTTTGACCGGCAATATGTACCCATTTTACACCGCATTTTTTTATTCAATAGTATGAATTTTTATCCAAATTGATCATACATCCCCTGTGAGGCAGCATTTCTCTGAGAAATTTGCAAAAATGCAAAAATAATCTCATCGGTGAAAAAAATTCAACCTCTTTAAATTACAAAAATTCGTCAACAATCAATTTAGTGTACGTCTAAGATACAACGTACAATTAAATTAAAGCAAGAATGACAGATTCGATTTCGAGAAACTTGTATTGAAGAGAGACTGCAGCAGAAAATATTACAACTTTCACAGGAAGATTTTGAACTAATAATTAGCGATATTATACCTTATAATGAGTTTGGGACTTCCTCGTCCCCTGTCACGCTGATGCTCCGCCTTCGTTATAGGGGCTTTACTAATACTGATTTCGTAAATTTGTCTTTACAAGCCATTTAGAAAATGTCATCTAACATGTAAATAGGGATTCTTAAATAAATAAATAAGAGTCATCGCAATATCGCACCTCGAGCTGCTCCCCCGTAGTCATGTAGTGCGCGCAGGGACGCAGCACCGGACACCCGACACCCTGAGGAGGTCGCCCGCATCATCCAGCGCTACATCGACAAGTCGGTCTCGCGTAGACGCAGTAAGCAGTTTAACGACTACACAGACTACACAGAATGCCAATTTAAACATCGTAAAACTGATATTAATGAGATTTTATAATTATATGGATTATATTTATTTCCTTTTTAACATAGGAACCATGTTTCTTTCGATATAATGTATTTTGCATAGGCTGTCTTTTGCTTGAAAAATGCCGGACTGAATGCTGCTGGCGATATTGATATAGTTTTGCATAAAAATTCAAGGTTCTTCGATCCAGAAATGTTCATGAGCGTGAATGAATCTAGGGGTCTTTGTGTGTGGGTGAACCTGGTGGTATTCTCGTGCGTGGGTGAACCTGGTGGTCTTCACGTACGTGGGTGAACCTGATGGATTTCATGTACGTGGGTGAACCTGATGGTTTTCATGTACGTGTGTGAACCTGGTGGTGTTCACGTGCGTGGGTGAACCTGGTGGTCTCCACGTACGTGGGTGAACCTGATGGATTTCATGTACGTGGGTGAACCTGATGGTTTTCATGTACGTGTGTGAACCTGGTGGTGTTCACGTACGTGTGTGAACCTTGTGGTGTTCACGTACGTGGGAGAACCTTGTGGTTTTCATGTACGTGGGTTATTACAAGCTGGTGGTCTTCTTGTGCGTGGGTGAACCTGGTGGTCTCCCCGTGCGTGGGTGAACCTGGTGGTTTTCCCGTGCATTGGTGAACCTGGTGGTATCCGTGAACATCCATGTAGTCTCAGTATGCGTGCAATAACCTCGGAGACATATTGTTCATGCACAAACTATAAAGCTCTTGAAATGTTCATGAGCGTGAATGAATCTAGGGGTCTTTGTGTGTGGGTGAACCTGGTGGTATTCTCGTGCGTGGGTGAACCTGGTGGTCTTCACGTGCGTGGGTGAACCTGGTGGTATCCGTGAACATCCATGTAGTCTCAGTATGCGTGCAATAACCTCGGAGACATATTGTTCATGCACAAACTATAAAGCTCTCGGAGCCACGAACTGAGGAATCTTGGCATAAAGTTTTCCTCAGGGGCTTCTAAGCCCCGGCCTCTTCAGTCGCTATTTTTTCACCGCCAGAATTTACAGTTCCCCAAGCCTAACCGATTTATCGCGATCAATTGGTAAACGCAAGCTACGTTACGATTGCCTCTCCCCTTCCCCCAATGTCCACTAGTCACAACGGCGGCCCGAGAGCAGCAGAACCGGATTGGCCTGTTGCTTCAGGTCCATGAGAAGATAAAAAACATGGTTCAGATCAGCTGGAGTTGCAACGTTGCCAGGTACTCTTTTGCACTGGTTGGCCAGCCTCTAGGATCTTTTGGTTGTTTTAAAAATGATGCTCATCAAATTTATACTCATAAGTTTTAAGTTCCGGTGGGATTATAGAGAAAATGTTTTGTACATTAGAGGTTCGTCGGCACTGTGTATTTGCCTCGCATATCTGCTTCGATGTAGCCTCAAAAATTACGTTTTCTAAGTGTGGCGGAATAGTGAATGAAGATTGAAAATTTTGGATGTTGAACTTTTCACTCTCAATTCACTCCTCATTTTTCTCCTCATTTCAATCCTCCCATTTCACACCTCTCATTTCACTCTTTTCACTCCTCATTTTTTCAATAAAAATCATCAGCTCTAAATCGAGGAATCGTCTCCGATTTTTTGTAGGGATGAGTAGTTTTTTCTATTCTTAAGAAGATTAAAATCTTTTCAGCTTCATCCAGTTCAGTCATCCTCGGTAAAGTTGTATTCAGTGCACTTTGACACGTGACTTCGCAAAGTCACGTGTCTAAGTTTCTGTAGTCTGACTTGAATGAATTATCGTTGTATACAAGCTTTATACTTGCCAGATAAGCGGATCAGATGACAAGCGTCTGCTGTGAGGTCACCAAGGCTCCATTCTTCTGTTTTGCTTCATAATTACAATTTTCATTCACCAATAAAGCAGTGAATATTAAAATAAAGAATCTAAACTTAAGTTTAGATTCATAAAATAAAGAATCTAAACTTAAATAATCTATCTAATCCAAAATGTTCAAATTACCATCCAAATAATGAAAGTTTATTAATACCGAATGTGTGTCTTCGTATGATGAATACTGCTGAATGAAGAAGCTCAGACTTGGCTCGTCGTGCAACCCAATCCCTGACGTGTACATCTTTTTGTGATGATCAGGGCAACATGGCCGCACTGATTGGCTGTTGCTTTCCTTGATTTGAATGTTTTGCATCGTACGGCATTACATTCAATTATTTATAACGAAAATATAACAGCTTGGTACATATTTTACTGAATGCATCTCTGCACAGTAAATGCTAATTGAAAGATCTATTATTGGTTTGCAATCGGAGTATTATTTTCTGGCGATCATTTCCGTATTAAATGTAATAAAATATCTTCGTTTCCATTAGTTAAAAACTTTAAATTCCACGCGTAACAATAAATTCATTTAGAGTTGAAGTTTACTTCGTTTTATGTTATACCAGAGCAAGTGTACGCCGATACAAACAACTTGTAAACAAGGGAGCAGTCTTGCGCTGTGCTGGCAACTGCTGCGTGTAGCGGCACCTCCGGCGCTCGTTTGAACGCTCAAGGCTCAAGGGTGTTGCCCCTGAACCGTCGCAGCCGTGCTGGTGAGCTGAGCCCAACGCTTCTCTGCTCAGTCAAATGAGTTCAACGCTCAGTAAAATAGGGAAGGACTGAGTTTCATTGACTTTTCTTTGGTGAACTAATGATGATTAACTGCTTTTCAGATTTTCGCTGACTTTTCTTCTGCAAACTAATGCTTTTCATATGCATGATTACATATTGCTGCTGCAAGGTGTGACTTGCTATTGAAGTTAGTTATATTCGCTTAGGTAAATAATGAAAAGAACTGAGCTACGGTATATGTTTCACAATTGACAGGCTCAGAAGTTGGGGAATGTCAACTGCAATTTCTCTGAGAACATCACATTCAAGTGAACTCTCTACACTTATATTCAGTACAGTTACACACATTTCATTCGTATTCAGTTCAGTTAAACCCATTTCAGCTTCATCCAGTTCAGTTACCCTCGGCACAGTTGTATTCAGTACACTTGCACTAAGCTCAATAGTATTACAAGCAATAGTCCAGTTACACGCAATCCCCTTGTATTTAGACCAATACGATCAGTAATAGCTGCATTCTCTGTTCTCGTTCTAGTTTTATTCTGGCCATTTGCTAGAGTTCTAGAACCAGATACACACGGAACAGTTGATTGTGTTCAGGCCAGTTGAACTAATTCCAGTTACACTCACACCAGTTACACTCACTCCAGTTACACTCACTCCAGTTACACTCACACCAGTTACACTCACTCCAGTCCCCCCCCCTCTTACCGTACAACACCACCCAGTCCACTTCTCTTCATCCCTGCATTCTACCCATGATTGCCTATAGCGTTGCAGTGCATCAATGTTCTATCATTCGACATTCATGCTGATGTTGAATGCTCCGCCGTTACCATGAAGGATGTCGCGGTCCAACAAAAATTGGTCGCTAAAGCACTCGTTTAATCGAGAGTCGTTTTAGCTGCGATTGCTAGCGATTTATCGCCCTTTGTACATTACAATCTTTCCTATGATTGAAGCGCCAAATGAAGCCAAGTCTTCGGCAGCCAGGATATAATTTCATGCTTGACAAGCAAGATTATTCCATCATTCCGTAAAATTTCTTACATTGAGATGCATTCAATAATCGACAGCACTATTTAATAAAAATGTTGTTTTGATGTAAAAAATGTGTTTACTGTTATAATAAACCACTTGCTATGCCAGATAATAATTTATTAGTAGCTTCACATGCTGATTATTTTCGCGGGATTTTATAGTTGTGATGGACTATTATTTAATTTTGGTTATATTAAATTATTATAAAAAGATCACAATCAACAGCGTCAGTCATACACTTGCTCAAAAATTTTGAGAACCAGACTATGGATAGTTGCGCGAAGTCATTCTAAATGTCAGCATCAGTTCGTGCATATTTTCATTGTATAATTATTGCTCTAATTTACTGTATTTTCCCCGAAATATTTTGACGACTATGAATGAAATTCGGTCAGTTAATATATTATGTTGCTTTTTAAATTCAAGCCACCGTGGAAGTATTCAACATTATAATATTCAGTAGAGCATATAAAGAAAATATAACCAGAGTTTCGAAAAGTTCGTATGTTTTAGGCAGCACATTATCCTTCAGAAATACAAGTGCTTGACATATATGCAGCTTTGTTTTGCCGTACAAAGTGTTTATGATGTTACGTCGACTGCACGATGAATATTTGCTGCACGGCAGAAACGTTACAGTTAGTGCTGATCGTTGAACAGCTCATATTTGTATGGCAATTTTATTTAAACAGGACAATATTGTTGGTTTGTTTTTAAATTTACACCTACGTCAAGAGAGAACTAAAACACAAATGCATCTGCCGACAATGCGACGAAATATGAGTGTAACCTGTGTACACAAGCTTGTGTGTTGCTCATATGATCACACTTACACAGAGTCTGTGTATACAAGAGTTTGTGCAGCTTATATGCTCACACTTGCACACAATCAGTGTACACAAGCGTGTGTGCTGCTCATACGTTCACACTAACACACAATCTGTGTACACAAGCGTGTGTGCTGCTCATACGCTCACACTTACACACAACCTGTGTACACAAGCGTGTGTGCTGCTCATACGCTCACACTTNGCGGTAAATGAACTGGTGGTAAATGCACTGGTAGGAAATGCTCTGGTAGTAAATACACTGGTGGTAAATATGCTAGTGGTAAATGAACTAGTGGTAAATGAACTAATGGTAAATGAATTAGCGGTAAATGAACTGGTGGTAAATGCACTGGTAGGAAATGCTCTGGTAGTAAATACACTGGTGGTAAATATGCTAGTGGTAAATGAACTAGTGGTAAATGAACTAATGGTAAATGAATTAGCGGTAAATGAACTAGTGGTAAATGCACTGGTGTCAATGAATTTGTGAAAAATGCTCATGTATTAAATGCACTGGCGGGTTTAAATCGCTCTTGGTAAAAGAAATGGTGATAAAAACTGGTCAGAAATATAAATAAATAAATGGTAAACGAAGAGGTGGTAAATGAAGCGACAGTACGTAACTCGCTTGTATGAATTAATAATGCACGTTTTGTACGAATTAAATACAGAAGTGCACATTTGGACCTCGAAATTCTGATGTTTGATGCGTTTTCGTCTCGGACGCGCGCACTACAAGTCGTGAATTCAGGGCGGCTTTGAAAATTTTCACTTTTGAACTTGGTAAATTACACAGGAGTCACCTATCACATTTCTGATGATAGATTTACAGTGATATATTTCTTACAAAGAACAAAACCTCCGGCATTTTCGTAGCAATACCACAGCGATTTTGTTTCTTCATGGGGTAAGCGTAAGTAAACATATAAATTAAAACGATTATTTACGCTCGGTCTCGGCTTCTTGTTGATGGTTCGGTCATCTCTTGGTATGCGTGGCTGGCCGTACACCTGCTTTATAAGATCTTCTGAACAAAGTTCGGCTGACGTCTCACCTTCAAGACATGCACTTTTGTCCGAAGCTATAATCACATAAGATATGGCTTCTCACCGTCCTCATCGCGGTTCACTTCTCTACCTCGCTTACCTTTATGAGAATCACAGATGAATTACAGCTGTGCTACAGTTGCTATTAGGTGGCCACCAAAGATACGTACATAATTCTGCCAAGATATGAGCAGAGTTTGAGCGGTGCACCGGTTACTGCTCCAATTGGCTCCACTCTGCGAAGGTAAACACTGTTCATATCATTCGCTCTGCACAGGTATAATGTACCAGGTTGCTAGTAGTAATTCAAGTCTTTAGTGTATGTTACAAATGATCACATGAACCTTGAATGAGATTTCTTCCCATTAATAGATTACTTTTTATAACATATAGAAATTTTCCTGTGAAAAGTTGCATCCTAACTATCCAAATGGTGGTGAAACTGCGACCAAGCTCCAGTTTCCCAATCTGGATATCCTGTAATTTTCTACTCAACTTATTCATTGTTATTCGTTTTGGACGGCTATCTGTGTATGCTTCTGAGTATGCAATATAAACGGCTTTTGACGTCAAAAGCCGTCTACTTTATACAATAAAACTTTTAGTCGTGAAATGCATGAGTCGTACATTTGATTATGTGTCAACATAATATTTGCTTTAAAATAATAACAAAATGAAAATATGATGAATGGATGCGCTTAAAATAAGCGCATCCACATTAATTAATATCATTTAGCAACACAGGTTGATATCAATACCGCGCTATCACTAATTTTCGAATTATACATTTCATTTCATATGCCAAGTGCGATGTAAATGTTGTCCAAACTATACTTAATATAATAACGCTTCAGACTCATTACATTGTAGTCAACAGAGAGTGAAAAAATTCAGTTCAGAGCATTACTTAGTGCGAGTGCGAATTAATATAAATTCAATCTTATTATATATTACACCAATATCAATGGAACAATGCAAATATTATCATGATACTCCATTTGTGTGCCGTTCTAGTCCTCAGTGAAACTTAATATATCTAATTTTGATGTGCCTTTTGATCGTGGTTTCATCCATCAGGAAACCTCAGTGAAACTTGGCTGTTTCAGTCGATGAAACTTGGCCGTTTCAGTCGGTGAAACTTGGACGTTTCAGTCGATATAGCAGTGACCGCAGAGCGCCTATAGCGCGGCTGCTCCGGTCGTCTCACCGACACGAGTGGCTCGACTAGAGATTCACTTGAAGATAACACGGGGCGCCGATAGCAACGGTCACGCTACACGGGAAAGCGATTCGAAATACTTGTTAGACGAGTACAAAAAAAACTGTCGTCGTGTGCATGGCCTAAAAGACGCCCCTAACCCGTTACAAATCTGCGCCAAGTCTGAAGTGGCCGGCCGGCGGCCAACGAACACAGTTCCCAGTTCGGGCAGGTAAAACTGAACCCAATTTTCAGTTGATACATGTTAATATAAACACAATTTTCATTTGTGGCATGGAAATCCGAACACATTTTTCAGTTGGTACATAAAAATCTGAATATAATTTCCAGTTGGTGCATGGAAATTAGAACATAATTTCCATTTATGGCATCGAAATCCGAACAGAATTTCCAGTTGGAGCATGGAAATCCGAACAAATTTTTCAGTTGTGGTATGGAAGTCCGAACACAATTTCCAGTTGAGGCATGAAAATCAATGGCGGCCATTCTATGCCATATGGAAGGCCTCTCTAAACGCGCCCATGAGTTTAAATATAGAGTATAGAGTAGACCAGACACTGGACCTTCATAGGCACTTGTTGAATTTAAAATGCTATGCCACATTATGCATGCATACATTTTTCTTCAATGAAGGCAATGAAATTTACGGCCCCTTAAGCAGGTGAGATAGAAAATATGTAATATATTTTATCATATATGTCTAAAATTTCGAATGATAATATACTGCATGTGTAATCATTATTATTTAAAATGAGACAAATTGGCTGGCACCCCAAAGGCCGTATGCCTTCAGCAAGCTGACCACGTAAGCAGGCATGCTTATGCTAATTATTCTTCGCGGATACTCAACTTGTGGATCTTAATTTAAGTAAAGCGAAGATCAGCTCGTGTTTTGTGGATTACACAAGAGCTTCCTCATGGACCAATGCAGAGAACACGCCTTATGAGTTCTTTTTAAAACATCCTGCAACACACCCTATGTGTTCTCTGTAACACTTCCTGATGTGTGACACACCCTATGTGTTCCCTGCAACACCTCCTGACGTGTGACACACCCTATGTGTTCCCTGTAACACCTCCTGACGTGTGACACACCCTATGTATTCCCTGTAACACCTCCTGACGTGTGACACACCCTATGTGTTCTCTGTTACATATTTTGCTGTTTTAGTCGAAGCTGTTTGCTAAAATTAATAAACGACGTTGTTCCGGAGATGCTAATGGTCAGAGCTTGTTAAACAACAATTAAAATAACATGAAAACTATCACACATCCTTTATTTCTAAAGAGGATGTATTTCACATCCTTATTTCTTTTAATCTGTGAAATATGAATTTCTACTTCAAGCATTTTGCACGAAATGCTTTATTATAAATCAGATCCAACATGAAATATTTTCAACAGTGATGCGGAAGATTCCCGCAGTCGGTAGCAATTAACAATTTTTCTTGGCCGCTATTTTTTTCAATGACGTCGAAGGAAATAATGTTTGGATTTCCACGGTCTTTAGTACCTGACACTGGCGATTCAGGCGTGCGTCTCTACACTGAGAGAAATGTGCTAGAATTCGTCTCATTAGCGATGCACTTTTTGAAGCAATGTGAGTTATCCTGGCCCAGTTTAACCCTGTAAAAGTGCATAGTAGAGCTGAGTTCGCTCTCTGTTGTCTCATTAGCGATGCACTTTTTGAAGTAATGTGAGTTATCCTGTCCCAGCTTAACCCTGTAAAAGAGCATAGTAGAGCTGAGTTCGCTCTCTGTTCGTGCTGTGGGTAAGAAAACGTGTAACTTTTTGGACAATATGACCAATTTATTTGCCTGAGTGTGCCGTGTTCGCGCCGGTCGGTGTTGTATTTAAGCCTAGGAAGACAAACCGCCAGCCACTGCCTGACTCTGACACTGTAAATGAAACGCTGATTCACGCGTTTCAGTAATTAAGGACATTTGCCTGTAAAAAATATATTTTAAATCTTCCACGTATTGGAAACTTAGTCGATTCTCGCACGGATTTGAAATAAAAAAATTTACTTTCTTTTTCATTGAAGGTAAATTATCAAATTGCCGGGCAAATAAACTTGCACCAGACATTTTTTTCTCCATAACATGCGAGATGAGCTTTTTTCATACAATTAATTGTTATGGTAGATGCAGCGTCTCGAGCTGACCAATTAAACAACTCTTGCTTGCCAAAGTTTCATCAAGCATAACAACATGCAAGATCTTTCTGATTAATCAAATTGATTCAGTAATGTATATGAATTCACATAATTTTTCACACAATATTTAACTTTTTAAGTTCTCTTCGTCGTTCTACACACGCAGGTTTACGGCTTCTGGTATGTTGTGGGTAGCCGCCGGGGGTGTCGACGTGTGTGTTGCAGTCACGTCCGCATTAATATTTAATCCTAAAATAAAAATACAACTATGCAAAGTTTACAACCCAAGCTATACTCTAAATATAGATACAATAATTAAAGTGGAAGCACCGAACATCAAGATGTCATGTCTGGAAATCAATTATGAATGGGCCGAGAAAGAGAATTGTTGGTCTGTCAACCCAGAAACTTGGTTTATTGAAGAAGAGAAACGAGTTTTTGAGTTGTGGTGGAGAGAAGTAATTTGTTTACCTGAGACAGCCTGGACCTGAGCCTTATTGGTCGTAGGCTCTTCTTCGCCGTCGCTCAGTCAATAGAAAGCATTTTTTCTTGTATTTTTGTCGGATGTTCATCTCATTTTGGAAGGCTCTCCGGGCAAAGCAGGGCCAGGTGTTCTTAAGCTCTCTTTTTAATGCACACAATCGCGCTGGCCTTCCAAATGATGCTTTTAAAGGTCAAAAGCTTATATAAGAAGCACTTAAAGTTCGGATCTTCGAGATAACTTTCGAAACTTTCAGGAGTGCTTTGGCACTCAAATAATTACCATATCACCATTACCATATCCTTGAGACGAAACAGGGGAAACGAAACCGGTGCTAAAACCTAACCAAAGTCCAGGAGTCAATATCGTGTGCCTCTGAGGGACATTTTGATATTAAATTTTTATCTAAACAAAATCTTTAACATTTCGTCTCCAAAACTAACTCAGAAGATATTTTAACAAAAAACGGCTCAAGAAAACTGAACTTTTCATCCTTTTTTTCGCTTTATCCTCTTGTTGTAATAGAATGGTAGAAAGTGTTTTTTTACGGATGCAAATCAGAAAATCATTCAAAATCTGTCACACAAGTAATGGCCGCAAAATTGTGTGCAAACGTGCCGATCTCATTTCATTAATGTATGTCTTTGAAATTCGCAACAGACTCCAGCGAGCAAACCGCGCATCGCCGGAGCGAAGTCCAGGGCCCATACTTTCAAAAAAGTTAAGAGATCGTAAGTTCATCAGACAATCATTGACGGCCTTTCTGGCAAAATCCACCAATCATAGACAAGAAAATAGAGCGTAAGTACTTACGTTCACTTAGCGAATTTTGAAAGTATGGCCCCAGAGCGATAACGCTGCCCACGACGCCCGCCCCCTCGCGCGGTGACAGCTCAAGAAAAATTTAAAGGGCTCATGGTCTCGTTTTTTTCTGATATCAGCTGACCTTTTAGGAGATCAGCTGACCGTGAAGGCTGAGTCGGCTCGAGCTGACCACTAAGGAACATTCTTATAGCTTTGCATGTGGTCTTCCATGCTAACTCAAGGGACTTGGGTAAATTATCTCTAGCTAAAGTTCGCAAACAAAAAGTTATTTAAAAAGCAAGGCAGCCTATTTGGGCTGAGGAAGAAAGAAATGTTAAAATATTCCCAATAGCTTTGTAGGACGGTTTTTCTAAGGCATAACAAATTTGTTGAAACTTTGAACTTATATCCGTTGTTAACATACAGTAGCTCTACTTCTGCTTAGAAGGCTCTCGATTGTACAGATCTTGAGGGCAATTTTTTCAATTTCTCAATAGCGATCTGCCTAATACATTTTATGCGCACTTCTTATTGCTTTCTGATAAATCTTTACCCAAGTTATAATATTTTTGAGGATCTGACTGTTTCATATTTTCTAGTGAGACTAAAAGAAAAATCCTCTGTAAGATGCATATACCGTGAACTCCTATCATCCTCCGCGCAAAACATAAGCAACAGTTCACTGGAGCTGCAAGTTCAATTTTTTTCAACAATTAAGTTATGTTCAATATGTTATGTTCAATGAGTTATCTTCAATAAGTTACGTGATGACACAAAGCATGATAAGTTACTTCAAATGTGACTCGCCTGCTAAGCTGAAATAAAGGGACACAAACGTTTGCCGCGATCTGGCCGGCTCTTTCCAGTTACCAAAGCCAAAACTGCACCCGCGTCTTGAGAAAAAAACAATATGGGGTGTGTGGGATGTTAGATGCTCTGAAAATAAAAACAATTGGGGATACAATAAAATATATTTCCATCGCTTCGAGGATGCCAGGTTTTATTTTATGATAAATTTTTTCATTGACATCTATTCCAAGATTTTTTTGCCGATCGAATATGCTTTTTATCTCAATATTAATATTGAAGGCATTGTGCTCTTTTTAAGAACATCGATATGTTGTTCTTCGTTAAAGATAAGTATAAAGTAAAATCATTCATTCCATTTTGTTTCATGTTTTTGAAATTTTGAAGCTCACAGCAAACAACAGGATAGGCATTACTCATGTTACCCTTTCGCCCCACAACCTTAAACCTTTTTTCGAGTCTGACAAGAAAAATTACTCCGAGAAAGGCGCTTATCATCTCAATGATGGACCGCCTTGAGCCGGCCGCATTACAATGAACCTAAGAACTCTGTTATTGAGCTGCTGTCTTCATTGCTGACTGAAACAAAAATCCGATGTGTTCCTCGAGTTAATGAATATTCTGTGATTACATCTCGATTTATAATATTCATGTAAAGGTGAAGCACGTTATTGTATTCACGTCAGTGCACAGCGATAGACATTCCTGAACTACTTTTTCCCTACTCGATTCGAAAAACAAATAGGTTAGAATTGATCTCTGATTTTAAACTGTTCATTCCTTTAGTTAATTCATTTCCCATTTCAATTTCAATACAATCTGCTGTAAGAGATTATCCTGACATTTAAAATTGTCATGATCGACCATAAAAAAATCTCAGCCGAAGTTCAAAACTTGTGACCGCTCCTATATGAATGGTGATCGATCGCACCGTTCACTAGTTGTGAGAGTTGCGAAATCTCTCTCTACCATTTTCACGTTAACCTAACAGCATTGCAATATCTGCAAGGCCTTTACTATACACGACACAATACACAATTTTATCTGTTTTATTATTTCCGAGATATACAAGTAGATATCAAAAACTTTTCAAGTCATTACACTTTTTCCCTCCGATTTAGCATTTAGTGAAATACTTGCATGAAATTGATAGTATATACCGTTTTATTTAATTTTAGTCATAAGGTATTTGAGAAGAACCATACTAAAATGACATACTTTCTTAAAAAATCTGTAAACTTTTAAAGGTTAGTAAGTAAAATGCCCTGAATTTCAGATATTTATATATAGGCCCTAAATTCAGTGTATTAAGATTGGAGGTAAAATTTATGGTAGTACAGTATAATCTCATTATCAAAAATTTCCAAATTGCCGTGTTAATTGCATGGCGATCTGTTGTCAATCTTAATATGGTAGAATCTTTAACGTTGTCATGTTTGTTATACTGAACTGTCCAGTGACCAATTCCTGTTAATTGACATGAAAATGAAAGTAATAGGATTTTAAAAAATAATAGAATTATGATTTTTCGCCCAATATTAAAAGTTTTAGTTTAATTTATGAACGATGACCGCTGGTTATTCCATTGCATGAACTGCAACCATGCAGCCTGAGTTGTCCTGTGGGACGCGTCGCTGGCCGTATAACTGTGGCCATGCGGCCAGAGGTGTCCTATGGGGCATGTTGCTGGCCGTATAACTGCGGCCAAGTGGCCTACTATGTTCTAGTACGAGTGTAGCTTTAGCACAGACGCGGTCCAGAAGTCTCAGGCATGTCTAAGGTTAAGGCTAGAGAATTTCGCCGAGCTATTTCCGAGTACATAATATACTTGGTCGAAAGTATTCCTTAAATAGTCAGAAACTGACGGACTGAAAATACATATTTTTTAACGTACTGCTAAATCATTGTCTTGTATTGTAATTCTCAATGCTGAACTTCTACAGCAAAAAACACTTCTCTGAAATTACATGAGCACGATCTCCACAATAATTTATTTTTCAATTTTTTGGGGCTATTCGATCGCCGATCGCCTATGCAAAATATCTTCTTTAATTGCCGTGATCTGGATCTGATTTTCTTTGGAATCATATGGCATAACACAACGGGGGCAATGAAGGTTTAAATGGAAATTGCAGTCTATTTCAAGAGATTAAATTTTTAACAAAAAATCTTATTTTCTTCATACTTCGAATCGAGAGCTCAATGGAAGTATTATGTTAACTGTGTGAAGAGGCGTTATCTTAATTAATATTACTTTTGTTTGTAAATTATTAATGGGATTCTCAGAAGAGATTCTGTTCAGTGATTTTTCTTAGTGAGTAACGCGGACAAGCTGCTATAGTTAATGTATAAACTTTAAGAATACATTAAGAACTTAAATGAACATCTTGTATAATTTAGAAGTTCATCCGACAATTAATAACATGAACGTGATGTTCCAACATCAAGAAAAGGAGGCGATATTAAAAAATTCCATTGAAATATTTTCTTGAAATTCTTGTGCGCTTGATAATGATGCATTATGAATGAAAAAATAGCCGTAATTGTTAAAAAACAGTCAAAAACACGCGCAATGTGAAATAAAGCTAAATTTACAACATTCTGTTTCGTTCTTGCTTCTGAGCAAAATTCTTTTTTAGAAGTGATTAATAACTTCCCTCGATGAGGTCATCAATGCGTTCAAAATACTCACAGATAAAGTATCTCACCAAGTGTGAAGAAACAATGAAGTCAACCCTTTCGTTTGGATGTTCCAATTGAACCGCATCAATTATTATTATCAAATAAATGCAAATATTAAATAAAAACAATTAAGTGTCAATTAAAATCTACAAATCACACACCCATTTAAACATACGGATTTTATGTCTGTACGTAAAAAATCGATTGACTGTAATCCAACCGGCAATATTCAAGGCAGCAAATGTCACAAAAGACAACAGTGCATTCATTTACGCAGGCTCAGCTGCGGCTGAACGACTCATTTGGTGTCGTTTTCTGAGAACTGCATTCCATTGAAAAGTGTGAAGAGTTTAGACCCCAATACACTAGCGATACTCTCACTATTCAGATCTGGGTAATTTTTTGTGATGTGCAATGGATTAATAACGAATAACTTTGCATGCAATATCGAATAACTTTACGACATTCTAATAACAGATAAACTTTAAAAAATGACGGTGATCCTTATAATTGTTTGCCTTGAAGATAATTAGCAATAAACTGACATATTTTTCCTTCATAAATACTTGACCAGATTTTCACTCCGTTTTACACTTACTTGTACAACATAAATTATTGATAAATGAAGTAGATCCTCTGTTCCTGATATCAGGCGCATGCGAGAAACTCACTACAGTCATTCGTATACTCATTTCAACAATTGGTAAAACTGCTATTTCAAGCGGTTGCAGATGTCGAATGCACACGTTTTGTTAGAAATTTCCAAAGAACTTCTACCTTAATTCTATTTTTTCATAATTATCAATATGGAGGGAAGGGGTTGGCTCGATCTTTGCCGCCATTCCTAGTTAAATTCTATTTTTCGTTTCGGTGATCACTCACATAGTTTCCATTATGTTTATTTGCGTGCATGTTTCAGTTTAATTTAATTAAAGAGCAGACTCCAAATTGCTATTGGGCTCTGTTTTCTAATGTGTTCTGACTCTGCTTTCTACTGTTCTAGCTAATTTTCTCGTTACCGCTTTTAAAAATTCCAGCTTGGTCGCAGCAGATTTTAAAGTGGGCGAGAATATTTGTAACTTGATGGTGTGAGATCAAACTTTAGGTTCATAAAATTTGTAACTAAATTCTTTATTTATTTAGTTCAAAGCTATTGCCTTTTTTGTTCTTCGAAAAACTGCTACTCCGGTGTAGCGCGTTTGATACTTGATACTCGAAGCATGCGAAGAGGACGAAAGAAGTATTATTTAATACTGCTGATTAGCTGGTAAGTTGTATTATTTACCTATTTTTTCGTTTTGTGTTTTCTGTTATTAAAATCTCTGTTCTATACATTTTTTAAAGCTGGACGCTTCATGTTTTTTGTTTGATTCTTTATAACAATGTTATATAGGTGCGTGCCTATTAATCTATAACGACGAACCTGTTCTTATCCAAAAACAACTGTGTTCCTTCCGAAAATTTTTATTTGTATACGAGGTCTCGTGCTCTAATGCATTTCCTGAGTTTATTGGCTTCCTGGAAGGAACTCGAGAATAAATATTTACTGTGTAACGCCTTTGTTTGCATGTCAAATCTAGCCCCACCATTTCGACAAATGCCAAGAGCATGTTTAATACGGTTGCAAATTTTGATTATACTCTATCCGTCAAAATTTTTGAGAACAAATGTTATTTAAAGCGGTTGCTCATATTTACTGCACATATTGCGACAGTTTCAAGAAACGTGTTTCAAACTTTGATGTTGACTAATGTTGATATTGACTGTATGTATTTTGACAAATACTACGAACGAGTTATGGGAAGTTGTTTACATTGACCGCAGTTATGTCGACGAATGCTGGGAACCGGTTTTTAGGATTTTATTGATATCGACTGTAGTTATTTAGAAAAATACCAGAAACGAGTTTCAAGCGGTTATTTTTGTTGACAGCAGTAATTTATACGAATGCGGAAAACTGGTGTGAAGCTGCTGATGATATTCTGATATTCACTGCAGTTTTTCTGACAAATTCAAGTGAATGGTTATGGAAAAGTCACAATGATCACGGTCATAAACGTATTAGGGCGTTTGGAAGATTAAACATTAAGTTAATTTAATATTTAATAATACATGATAGCCTAGCTTGAAAAAAATTTCAGCCGAAGTTGAAATCGTTAAACGAAATTCCTATTTACAACATCCTATTAAAATATTTTATTTTGCATTTTCCTGCCATAGTCGAAATAAAGGATGCATACATTGACTCATATCGATTCGTTTCCGTTCTGTCTGGTTGACCACATTTTATTAGGACTTCCTGCAACGCAACTCTGATAGCGTGACTATCCTATTCTGTAAACAAATTCTTCATGGAGTCTGGCGGTTAGAGTAAATTAATAGCTGGCTTGTTGCTGGGAGACAGAAACCATTCGAAAACAATTAATTTTTTTTTAATTCTGTTTTACATTTTTCTCGTTTTTACAGAAAATTATAATAATTATACTTTTAATAAAAGGCTGCAGACTTTTGAACGAACAAACGACAGAAGGCATCTCAAACCATCTAATACCCTTTTTGAAATTTCCTTATCATTTTTTTATTAGCCATGACGGTTTTTATTGTGAACTTTACACTAAAAAAATTGTGAAATGGCATCATTTAATTTAAAATAAAAAATGATATCATCGAAGCATTTATATATGCCTCACTGATTTCAATTCGAAATACCTACATATTTACACTCAATTCAACGAGATTTATAGTAAGTTTGAATTCATTGTACGAATTTAATAATTATCTCGTTTAATCCTGGGTTTGGCAAACTTTTTTGCTCGGCTACCTTTAGATGAAATATTTTTATTTATGACGACATGCGCACATGCACATACAAATTGACAAAAATTATTGGCCGTAATTGACATTTTCTATGAGCATAAAATATAAAGTAACGTTACAAAATTAACGAATCCTATGTTTTACCTTGAATGATGTTTATAGAAACTGAATATGAGCTATAAATTGTATGTATTAAAATTACTGCTTAACGAACCCCTTCCTCCCCTATACATTAACCTAACTTTGTAGTTCTCTCCTCAACCCCAAATACGTAAGATATTGACAACTTTGTCGACCCCAGCCGTAAACAGAGTTCATTATCACAAGTCATTTAATTGGCTCAGGTTTTACTTTACTAAGTCAATAAATTTATTTTAACAAAGTAACATGAAATGATAAAATTATTCGTTATTGTACAGGTATTAGTGCGGAGTTGCTTCTAAATCCAGCCATTTTTATCGCTATACTTTGCTCTGGATTTTTATTTTTCCCTTTAATATGAGGTTCACCTCACCCCACAACTACCCACTTTTTTTTACAGCCATCAGATAATTAAAGTTGCGCACACTGGTATATGTGTCATTAGTTTAACAAATATAAAACTAAAGCGAACGCTTAAAGTTTAAGCCATAAAAACGCACGGCAGGAAGAGAAGCTGCGTTGTCCACGAAGCCTTCTAATAGGACCGCTTCCTCAGACCGAGGGAAGGGGAATGTGATAGCCTGCGTATAGGGGTCTGCTCTGCTACTGCTCTCATCAGCTGAACATAGTTAATAGTTAATATTAAAAAAATATTCTACGTTGAGTATGGGCCTGCACTGCTGCTGCTATCATCAGCAGCACATAGTGGATCTTAAAAAATAGTTTACGTATTAAAGTCCAGGGCTGAATTCTACCTATACAAACTTCTGTATAGATCGAAAATACTAGCCGTTATTATGCGTGAATAAAACGAATCAATGAGAAAAATAGCATGGGATTGTTAGTTGATTACTATGATTGGTTTGGCTTAAATTTCTCTAAATGCGCGTTCGACGTCATTAGATCAGAAGCGAGATAGCGCATCTTCTCTTCTGTCGACTGCGGGTGACGCGATGAACTCGTTGAGCGCAGCCGCTTATGAGGTATCGTTATTCCAGGTGCATAAAATTCTTTATGTGATTTCCGGGTATTTTGGCTTAGATCGTCGAAACGTAAGAGTCAGTAAAAAACTATAACTTTCAAAGGACGCCATTAACGCCGATGCCAATTTTATGCCGTTACGTGTTTCGGCATTTTTTTATAAAAAACATCCACGATCATCATCTGGTTACATAATAAGACAGTTCTCGGCCGGAAATAAAATATTATCTGGAAATTATTTAATCGGAAAATAAAGATCTATGGGATTTCCATGGGCCACACATTCAAATTCACTGAATTAGAACAATGTTTCCGTAAAATATTTGCTGTATTTTTGCGTTATAAAAACATAGACTAATAGTAGGGTACGATTTGCATCTCATTTGACTTAATGCCATCGTAGTTCATTCAATGCACCGACCAACAATTTACCACGCCGTCATGCTACTCTCCGGTCACCGTCGTGCTCCCAACAAAGCAATTTTTCCCATGAGATTCTTCAGGAAAAACGAGCTCTGCTGTTGTCGGCATCCGTTGAACTGATCACTGAAAACCGGACGGGAACTCGATCCGCGGAACAACACAAGCGGCCCGACGACGTACGCCTTATCGGGTGCGCTAATTGTCCAGCTAAAAACAGTTAAAATTCTGACCATTTGTGAGAGGTGTGGCCAGCACAATAACATGAGCATTGACGAGGCCCAGGCGTGGCACCAGATCCGTTGGATGGCAACATAAAAAGATACTTCAAGGAAAAACTATCACTCTTCAATGAGCATAGAAACCAAGTCGAGCAAAAATAGCGAAAAATTTTAGATTCGTCAATCCAAGTGGGGGTTTCCATGGCAGTTTATGTCACTTCCTTTTCTAGGTAATTCCGACTATTCCAGAAATGATATGTATGATTCTAACAATACATAGATGGTAAGAACCACGCAAATAATCATAGCGCAATTGTCTTATTATTACAAAGATAACACAAGACAAGACAGCAGGGCGGCGACCTGCGATCTGAGGCGTAGGTTTTCCTCACAAACACGGCGTCGGGTGGCGGCCTGCAGCGTGGGACTCGCCGGCCCTGCTGCTGCGCTGGGGCTGGGGGCGAGACCTCGATGACCTGGGGCCATACTTTCAAAACCGCTAAGTGAACGTATGTACTTACTCTCTATTTTCTTGTCTATGATTGGTGGGTTTTGCCTGCGTGGCCGTCAATGATTGGCTGATAGACTTACGATCTCTCAACTTTTTTTGAAAGTATGGGCCCTGTCTTAGTGATCACCTTACGGGAGGTTATGATGGTTCTCTTTAATGGAAGGTAATCACCTTACGGAAGGTTATGATGGTTCTCTTAAATGGAAGGTGATCAACTTACGGGAGGTTATGATGGTTCTCTTTAATGGAAGGTGATCAACTTACGGGAGGTTATGATGGTTCTCTTTAATGGAAGATGATCAACTTACGGGAGGTTATGATGGTTCTCTTTAATGGAAGGTGATGAACTTACTGATCAACTTACGGGGTGGTTATGATGGTTAATATTAGTGATAGGTGATCAACTTACGGGAGGTTATGATGGTTCTCTTTAATGAATGACGGTGACCATGTCGTTACCCTTATGTCCAAAAGTGCGTATTTTTCTTACAATGATAAAATACTTATTGGGTCACAAACGGGAAGTATTGGTTGGAAGCACTTAACAGATTACTTAACTGATTAGGGTTTTCAATAAATTTATCGAACAGAAAAGACTCACATTTTTATATATGAAGCATAATGATAGTTTTTTCATACATTTAAACACCATTAAACTTACAACAGTTGTTTCATATTTGTAATCCCTTCCTGAAAAATTTCCAGATACCGCTCTGGCAACCGCGATTTTACAAGGGAGTTCGAAAAGCAAGTTAGCATGAACACGGTGACAATAGCAGAGCGCAATATCCCCATCACATCAACACAATGGTGGGTATAATGTAGCTCACTATTGCGTTGAGACCTTGGGAACAAATCCGCATTGTGAGAGCTTCGATCTAACGGACGCTGTCGATACTCTGGCATCCGACTTGCTGCGCTGGAATGCTCCTTTGCTGCGACTGCTAATTCCAGTGATCAGCATCAGCTTCACGACGTACTTGAGTGGCAGGCAAATCTGATAACTTCCTTACAAATGCAGCTTATTTACGTCTACACGAAATTCGACAAGCCTGGTTCTGAAATAATTGGAGATGTTGCTTGAATTTACTTCTTGGACTAGAAAGCGCGAACAAAATTAATTCCACTATCAAAGCTTTAAAATTTGATTTATTTTATTATTTGCTAATTTTTAACTGACAAAAGATATTGATAAATTGGACATTAATTTTTTTATATTTTTGAAATTTTAGGATCATGAAAATCTTTCTATGGCATCTCATAGCATACAATCACAGTTTCGATTTGCAGTTGACCAGGAGCCGAGAACGGCTAAGCTGGAGTCTATCTCTACTTCCTAATCATCATTAAGATCAGATAGCCCAAAAATCTGTTAATAAATACCTGCTAAAACAGCCTTATAGCACACGTTTCTTCTTTACAATCGGAATACTTAGGGTTAATGTATTTAATTTTTGATGAAATAAAAAATATTTAGGCCAGCATCTTCAAATCATTTGTAAAAAGCAGATCAACAATATTTTCATCAACCAATAAGACCAACATAGGCCTATCGATTTAAAAGCAAATTGGAAGTCTTATAAATATTTCTCAAGCCTATCATTCATCATAGGGACAAAATTGTCATCGGTGCTTTTCAGTATTTGCTTCAATAAGTTTTTCAACAACTATTCAACGCATTGATCTCAGAATCATCTGACTAGTACACAGTCAAGTTTGTTCTTTGCCGTTACGATGTGCGAGATGATGTCAGCTGCGCGGAGGTATCCTGACAAACTCACAATATCAAATGACATTAATTCTCCTTTTAATTAAGAAAATCACTCCTCCTTTATACGATGAGTGGTAAATTTGATCGTTCGGTGCAACTCCAGGCCAGTACCCAAGCGTTATTACGATCACTTAAATGAAAAGTTGAATGGAGTACTAAAGCTGAACCGAATATAGCTTCTTTCGCAGGCATGTAAAACAAATAATGAAAAATTTTCCAGAGCTTTAATTGGAAAGCAAGGCATTCGTGGGCAGCGTAATTTATTACACGATAATGAGGATTCAAGATGATTCCCGAAATTTATTCATCACACTATTAATGAGTCGTGAAATTATCATTATTCAAAATTAGACACACTCGGATCACGGATGAATTGAAGGGTTAAGAATAGTTATAAATACTTAATATTTTATTTATTTACTTGACAACCATCCACTGCTTTCTTCTAATTTAAAAATCTCACCACTAATTTTCAATTTTTTTCCTTTACTTTAAAATTGCCTCTGGATAATTATTTCAAATTCCTCATTCGGAAGCTATTCGTTGGCCGCGAAACCATACATAAAAAGAACCAACAACTCACGCCCTCTGGCTCTGCAGTAACTGTATCCTTCTATTCCGTCAATAGGGAATATCACGTCGGAATTTATCAGAATCACGGGCTCGCGCGTCCCGATTCCCATGCGGTCAGTCGAAGCTTTAATAATTCCTTAAGTTTCCGTTGCAAACTTTGTACTACAGCTCCATGTATGGCAGCGGGCCCCTCCCAGGCCGACGTAAAAGCCTTTGTGTTGAGACTGTCAGTGTTTGCAAAGCCTCTAAACCCTTGCCACTTTTTGCCGCGCAGGCCTATTGAACAGCGCCCATGAAACGCCGATGGAGGCGCCATGGAGCAATTCCAGCCAAATTCCTCACCGGCCTTGGAATGGCACATCCGGCGCCATTTTGTCATCCAGAGAAGAACTTCCTGCTAGTTTTATGGAGCATCTTTCATGCAGCTGGACGTACAAAACTTGTTCGAAAGTCGGTAAGAAAATTATAAGTTGTGAACTATAAGTTTATGTATATCAAGGTCCGATGGACACGATGCCTTGGTCGAGAAAAATGCAGCGGATGCAAGACCATATCGAGTTAATCTACAATCAATCGATCGAAAAACTATCACGCGAGGCACTTCAGCGTATGGAATTTTTATTTTCTTCGTTTATATATTCAACTGAGTACGGTTTTACACAGAATGTATATCCACTATATTCTTTGAAATTCATCAATCTATGACACCAAATCACATACGGCTAAGCTATATATTTCAAAGGAATCACCAATCTCATATATTACCTAATGATATCACAACCTACTGATTCAAGGCTTTTCTCGGCGATTCTGCACCTGTAAATTCTCACAATTATTTTAATTTTATATTCCACCCTTTGCGGTATATCAGCTGGAGGGCATTTTTTACAAGCATTATTTTACTGTATTTCCTCAAATAATCCCAACAGACCTTACAACATCTTGTGATGGTGTACAATAAAAGACGCCTCATATTATCAAATGGATACTACCTGCTGTAGTCAAGACGTGGTACTTGCATTCAATGTTATTCTGAATGATCAAACGACGTGAACTAAATGAATAACTATGAATTAAATGATGCTATAATGAATTTAATTAATTAGTGTTCATGTATTGATGTCATCTCTCGTCCATATCTGAGGGAGCGTGTCGCGTATATGAGGTCTCCGTTAGTTCTCATCTCTCCATTTCTGTGCTCGAAATAAATCTACGAAATAATTAGTACGCCATGTATATAAACGGAACAGTGATGAATAATATCAGATATTTTACCATGTATATATGAGGATGAATGAATATTTTATCTCGTGTTTATCTCTCTAGAATATTTTATCTCGACACAATTTCACGCTTTGATATGAGGCTTACCTGCTGGTCCATTACTGGATTCATAATTCTTTTACTCACCTAATTTAAAATTTCAGCCGTGTCATCGACGGCCATTCATCGGCCACTCATGCAGGGGAGTTTTTACAAGCAATCTGATCCTTCATGTCATCAGGGAACCGTATAAGGTAGAAGGCGCATTCACTCGTAAGCTGCGGCTTAACGATTAATGGTAATATTTTTGCTTACTGTTCAATAGTAAATAATAAAGAATATCATTGATTTGACATAAAATAATTCTAGAAATCTTTATATGAAATTCATAAAATTGCGGGAATAAATATAATTCACAGATTCCTAATGGACCTAATTTTTGGTCGGGAGAAAATGTACACAAAAAATTCGACTTTTAACTGATTTGTAAATTTGTTATATTAATATTTGATGCCACATTCCCGACCTTTGCGGACAATAAACAGGTCGATAATGTGGACAAGTTCAGATTTGCCGGTCATTTACAGGGACGGTAACTCATGGCATCAGTAGGGGCGGTAACTCATGGTATCAGTAGGGACGGTAACTCATAGTATCAGTAGGGACGGTAACTCCTGGTATCAGTAGGGACGGTAACTCACTTTAAACGCGCAGTAAACTAGAAACGAAATTCATATTTATTATAAAAAAATAAATTTCTTGACACAATGGGCACGGGACCTAACCAAATCAGTCAAATGAACACATTCTTAATCATTCAAACCAACACATGTTTCCATTATTGTCCCAAATTTTGAATTAAGAAGTGACAGCTTGTCTCTGCGTTGCCCTGGAGAGATAATCTCTGAGAGTTGAGAGTCTCGTTATATCAAATCCAGTCAATTATTAATTAGCAATACAAAGGAAAGTTAAAATAAGAAAAGCAATTGTCTCCGAAATTTCATATAAAAAATCTTTCAAAATCTCCCAGAAATACCTTCAATAAACTCAAATGAGATTTCCTCAGTTTCGAATCATATTCAAATTACATAAATTAAATAATAATTTAGAAGCAAATAATTAAATTAAATTCACTATGTTAAAAGAACTTTGTATAGAAGAGTTCCTTCAACAGTTAAAACCTTCATGAATACAAATACTGTCACTGTAACACTGTATAACATCACTCTCTGAACTGATAATGGAATCGGTCTCCAAAATATTTTCGATAGAAATCAGGTTAATTATTTTTCCTTGCATTCAAATTCCAAGTGAAATGCAAGTAATTTAAATGCAACGTTCCTCAACCCCTGTTCTGCAAGACCGGTGGCCTCCTCACCATGATATCTCGTATATTCTATACGTGCTGAAATATTATACTTGCAGCCCCAGACTGCATACAAGCCTACTCTAAAATACGTGAACAAGGTTAAAAAATAAAACTCTGTACTGCAGTGAGTGACAGAGAGCGCATTTTCTCAGAATCGACGAAAACGTGAAGTCACGGACAAACGGACGGACGGACATGATGAGCGCAATAGGGCATTTTTTCTATAAATGAGAAAATGCGCTAAAAATATTGATTATTAAAAAAATCGTAAAATGAAAAATTTATTGCCATGTACGGAGCTTATGCAAGCATGCAACGGTAATGGGAAATTGTTCTCAGTTAGAAAGAGTTGCAGTGAGCGAGCGTGCTCAGTTGAGAAAATGAGAAATGAGAAAGTGAGCGTGACTTGTTAAATGATGATAAATTTATAAATTATATAAAGTTAAATTATAAATTATAATGAAAGAGCTTATAACTAGTTAAAGTTAATGCATAACTCTTTGTTGTCACGCAGCGCACAATTGCTTCACAAGCGCTCACACAAATCATGCAATGATTTTTTTATCCTATCATATCTCTTTTATCTAAATAATATAAACTTTTTAGCCCTTTTCTAGCGATCTTAAGGATGATAAATTGTTTGATGTTATCCAGAGTCCTCATGAAATGCACCAGAAAATGTATAGAAGTTTATGGCATTTTTATGATATGATATTTTTATGATATTAAGATAAAAACTCTAGAAACTATCAAATTGAAATGTATGTTTTTGCAAAGATTAAGTTATCTTTTTGCTAACGCTTTATCAATAATTCACTAAGATTGACCAAAATACACGTGTTTTGCCTCGATTTGTAACTCAATTCTAGCATTATTTAGAAATAATATTAGGGGTGCACCTTTAAATTACTGCATGCAAGGTTACCCTGTTCATTATAAGATTGAACATAACAAATTGTTATAGCGAGTCAACATTTATTCACCCTTCCTTCATGAGTCAATATAGTGAATAACAAAGGACGATCTCATCTACTCACGACGTACGACGACCATGTGAGTAGATGAGACGATCTCATCTACTCACGACGTACGACGACCATGTGAGTAGATGAGACGATCTCATCTACTCACGACGTACGACGACCATGTGAGTAGATGAGACGATCTCATCTACTCACGACGTACGANGACATTCACTGCCTGAACGCGATGAATGTGATCAGTTACTCGTCCAGTGATCGCCTCGTCCTGCGACATTCACTGCCTGAACGCGATGAATGTGATCAGTTACTCGTCCAGTGATCGCCTCGTCCTGCGACATTCACTGCCTGAACGCGATGAATGTGATCAGTTACTCGTCCAGTGATCGCCTCGTCTAGCGATCACTCCCATCACTTCCCCACCGTTCTGCGTTCTTTGCCTCGAGCTCCTCCAATCCTCGGCATAAATTATTTATCGATACTATAGACGGCAGTAACATTCCCACGAGGTGTCAATTCCTGCCATTCCACTCGACGCTTCCAGTCCAGCCTTTGTTGTGAGAGCAGCGGTGACGGTTGATCCGTGGATCGGTTCCGGCGCAACTGGCATTTAATACTGGCCTCGCATCGACCATAATATAAGACTGGAGCTAATACCTACGTAACTTGTAACTCGACTGGCTAGAGCAACTGTCGGAATATCAAATCAGAATACCTGTATGCGATGAAACTTATTGAACTGGTCGCTGCATGCACTATATAACAGGCCCTCAGCCTGACTCAGGTATAACTGGTAGCTTACACTGATGTAAATGCCTCATATACTTTGCGCTACTTTGAATATCAGGAAACTTTAACCTACCTCTACTTTGAAGCATTGCAAGGATCATTTCGTCCCAGTATATCAGCATCTCCATCCCTATCTTGCTGTCAGTTAATTAACCAGTACAACTGCTGATTAGATTTTATACGACATCACGATCGTTCAACTGTTGGCTCATAGACTATAAACCTCCACTGCAACACGATTTTGAAGCTCATAGACTAACTGTCACTACAACATGATTCTGAAGCTCATAGACTAACTGACTGGCACTGCAACATGATTCTGAAGCTCATAGACTAACTGACTGGCACTGCAACATGATTCTGAAGCTCATAGACTAACTAACTGCCACTGCAACATGATTCTGAAGCTCATAGACAAACTGCCACAGCAACATGATTCTGAAGCTCAATAGACTAACTGCCACAGCAATATGATCTGAACATGATTCCGAAGCTCATAGACTAACTGTCACTGCAACATAATTCTGAAGCTCATAGACTAACTAACTGCCACTGCAACATGATTCTGAAGCTCAATAGACTAACTGCCACAGCAACATGATTCTGAAGCTCAATAGACTAACTGCCACAGCAATATGATTCTGAAGCTCATAGACTAACTAACTGCCACTGCAACATGATTCTGAAGCTCATAGACAAACTGCCACAGCAACATGATTCTGAAGCTCAATAGACTAACTGCCACAGCAACATGATTCTGAAGCTCAATAGACTAACTGCCACAACAATATGATTCTGAAGCTCATATACTATAAACTGCCACTGCAATATGATTCTGAGTTAGCGTGCTATCGCAGCGGCCTTCAATTATCTGTGGTATGCTTGCAAAGAATTTCAACAGCACCGATAAACCCAAGTTGTCGATCCTATATCTGTTGCTCAATACATCTGTTTAGCAGAAATAGCTTCTACGTTACTTCAACTAGAATTGTATTCTGTCTACTTCAACAGTTCTGTTAGCTTGCAGATAATAAATAAACTTTGATACTTTGGTAGTATTTTAATTGTACATTGTGGAGGTCGTGGATACGCACGACAACGTAGAACACATTTATTGCAGTTTTAATGTTGTGGTCAACTTTACAAAAACTAACCTCCAAAATGCAGTGTATAAACAGAAAATACTTATTCGTTTTCTATTATTATATTATGCAGAAAAATGCTATTAATATTCTATATTTACTGTAATATTTTATACATAAGTTTCATTAACATAACCAATGAATAGAGGAATGCATTATTCTAGCCGAACACTTCTCTATATACTTGATACGGCACTTTATTTGTGAAAGAGCCTCTCTCGATAAGCATCGAGATAAGAAGGGTCTAGGTACGTCTAATCTGCCAGAAACGTTTCATTATTTCTTCGTAAACACTTCAACAGAGCGCGGCAAAGCGTTCGACAGTTCGAGACGACATGTATGTTTTCAAGTTGCTTGACGATCCCTATAAATATCAACAGTTCAACACTGTAAAATATCAACAGTTCAACACAACAGTGCTATAAATATCAGCAGTTCAACACTGTAAACATCAGTTCATCACTCTTGTAATGTTAGTGTTAATCCGTCATTCTCTGACTAGACAGCTCCACCCCAACCATAGTAGAATATCTCCGTTCAGATTACTAAATTTTTGTACGATTCAAAACGTGAGAATTTAATCTCAATTAACTTGTATACTATTAAAAACCGCAGTATCAGTAAACTGTAATTTGCAAGCTGTATTCTAAGAGGCTGATAAAATTGCACAATAAATTTGTTGAATTAACGGTCACAGGGTGATTAAAAATTTATCTTTAAAATCAAAACAAAATTACCATTATTCCTCAATCTTAACAATGAATTTATATTATTTTGATTCCCTTATTGAAGAATTAAATAGTGAAGTATTCAATATCGTTGCTGTTTTCACAGCTGGAGAATACGTTGGCCTCAAATTCCTAACGGAAAATCTCGCAGTCAAGTTTGACGGCTCTCTTTGTTTCAGTTCTCGTTGAGTTTACTGATAGAACCGACTTATCGTTGTACTCATTAAAGAACTGCGATAAACTCGGCGCGTGAATGAGCTTTGCACTAATGTCGCCGGCGAGTTTTTAGGATGTTTGTGCAGTTAAATGGCCGGGCGCCTGATAAGCTCGTCTGTACAGTCGCTATGGTCTGTACAGTGGAGTTGGTTTGTACACTGCTCAGTTTCCCTATGTTGTACATTGTACTTTATACATTTTCTCTGCTCTGTACACTGATCCCTGTACAGTTTCTCTGATCTGTACAGTCGCTTTGATATGTACAGTCGCTTTGATCTGTACAGTCGCTTTCATCTGTACAGTCGCTCTGGTTGTCAAGTTGCTCCGGTCTGTATAGTGGCTTTTGTCTGTACACCGTACAGTCGCTCTGGTCTGTATAATGTGGGCTGTACAGTCACTTTGGTCTGTATAATTTACAGTGTAAAGTCGTTCTGGTCTGCACAGTCGCCTTGATCTACAGTCTACACAGTCACCCTTGTCTATACAGAGACTACACTACAGTCGCCCTGGTCTGCACAATTACCGTGATCTGTACAGTCACTCAGGTCTGTAGAGTGGGCCGTAGCTGTACACTATATACTTTGTATCTTTGCACTGGTCTGTACACTGTACTCTGCACAGTCACTCTGGTCTGTAAACTGTACTCTGTACAGCGGCTCTGATGTGTAAACTGTAATCTGTACAGTCGCTCTGTACTGCAAACTGTACTCTTTACAGTCGTTCTGGTATGTTAGCTGTACTCTGTGCAGTCACCCTGTACTATAAACTGTGCTCTGCACAGACGCTCTGCTCGGTAAACTGTACTTTGCACAGTCGCTCTTGCCTGTAAACTGTACTCTGTGCAGTTGGTCTTGTCTGTAAGCCGTACTCTGTGCAGTTGCTCTTGTCTGTAAGCCGTACTCTGTACAGTTGCTCTTGTCTGTAAGCTGTACTCTGTACAGTTGCTCTGGTTTAAGAACAGTGCTCTGCACAGACGCTCTTGTCTGTAAACTGTACTCTGTGCAGTCGCTCTTATATGCAAACTTCACTCTGTCCAGTCGCTCTCGTCTGTAAACTGTGTTCTGAAGAGTCGCTCTCGTCTGTAAACTGTATTCTGAAGAGTCGCTCTTGTCTGTAAACTGTATTCTGAAGAGTCACTCTCGTCTGTAAACTGTATTCTGAAGAGTCACTCTCGTCTGTAAACTGTATTCTGAAGAGTCGCTCTCGTCTGTAAACTGTATTCTGAAGAGTCGCTCTCGTCTGTAAACTGTATTCTGAAGAGTCGCTCTCGTCTGTAAACTGTATTCTGTATAATCGCTCGTGTCTGGCATACGGCACATGCAGCCCTGGTCAATATTAGTTAATATATCCCAGTGAACATGTTGTCTTCAAACCTGATACAGTGATACATATTAGTCAAAAAGGACCTAGCCAGCTAATGACAATGTTTCTGTGCACATGTTAAACCCAACATTTCTGCTTCCGAATAAAATCCAGATGTGGACATTCTTCTAATTATTTTATTAATTTGCTTGTCCGTGACTTGAGAGCTCCTTCAATTTATCTAAGATCATCTGAAGCTCGACACTGACAAAACAACTCATTTAGTTCGAATGGTAGTTTTTCCACTAAGCTACAATAGTCCGATGATTATTTTACGACTCAGCTCTCTGGTCTAAACGTCCGGAAGTGAAATATTATTATGTCCTTCTTACGTGTACTATCGCCACCATTACAAGTCAGAACTTGAGTTTAATTCATGTGACTGATAATAATAATAATAACAATAATAGCGTTAATAGCGTTCAGTAACCGGTAGGTTTGCCTTTCCATATTTATTTTTAATAGAATTGAGCATATTTCCATGCATGTAAATTTCTCGTGCTCCCAGTGATAGAAAAACTATGAAGGTAATTGATTCACTAACAAATTAGACTGAAGCCAAGCCTTATTTTATGGCGGCTCTAAAGTCATGCGACTTTATCCGTCAAGTACGATCCCTTCAGAGATTGTGGAAATTATTTCCGAACGCGATAATTACCGAGTAAACAACGGCAATACTTCTGATAAATATCTTTTGAGGAAGGCATAACATTTTGCTAAGTATGCCATGCATTTTGCTGCATGAGTAGAGAATTTCGCGGAATTTAAAATTCTTACTTGTTATTATAGAATTTGTACTCAATCATAAGATATAGACTACATGATTGATTTCATTGCCTGCTTGATTCATTTCTACAGAATCTCCGAATTAAATTTAACGATCATTAATTGTTTGTTCCATGAAGCAAGCAATATTAAATACAAACTTCGAGCATAAGAGACTTTTCTTAAGTGACCAGTTTACGGGAATATATTGTATGGAAATATACGGTGTAGCACACATTTTGTGTGTGGACGAAGTGCGTTATAGATGAGCGCCCAGCACACGATGGCAAATGTCGTGCCGATTGTACAAAATAAAACAAATAAATAAGAGGAACTTGAACAATAAATTGAAGCTGAAATGGTTTCGTATTATCATCACAAACTTTTAGGAGTCTCAAACCAGCAACCAATGGCAGCATAGCTATTGTTTTATGTCCCCGAGGTTTTGATTGAAAATCTTCAAGAAACAAATCGATAATTTCAGAAAATGTGACCGTACTTATATCGTCATTTTACAACGATTTTCGTCAAATTTGTATAGAAGAAGCTCAATGCCTATAAATGTGTTCCAAAGTAATTAGTATCAAAGTGAAGGTTTAAAATGTCTTTCTCCAATTTTCCATTGTAAAACTTTTATTACGAAACGAGCATGCTTTTACTCCTAATACTCTAAAAGTTAGTGAACTATTTTCACATTCTTTGTGAAGTCAAAAATACGAGATTTTGGCATTAATGCAATCGTACGGAGACTATGGACCAATATTTCAAAGTCCTGTATATATAGTCTTTATGACGACTCATTCAAACGTTTAATTTCGACTTCATGACGTCTAATTTAGACGTCTAATTTTGTCTTCATGACGTCTAATTTAGGCTTCTAATTTCATCTTAATGACGTCTAATTTAGACGTCTAATTTCGTCTTCATGACCTCTAATTTAGACGTCTAATTTCTTTTTCTTGACATCTAATTTAGACGCCCAATTTTGTCTTCGTGACGTCTAATTTAGACGTCATAATAAATGGAGAACGATTGGATGTTTCTATTCTGGAGTGCTATAATGAGTCAGCCGCTCCATTCATTGATAGCTGTCAGTTTAAGTGATGCGTTTATTGCCGTAATAAAACCTGAGTTTACTTTGCAATGCTCGAGTTTGAGCTACAGTATTCAAGCGGACAGTCTTTGGAAATATGATAAGGAAAATATTACTTTATATTATACAAGGGAATAAAGTATCATCTTACTGCAGCTGCAGGCAGCGGTAATCAGGACCTCGAGCAGGTAACTCGAGGCACCTTCGCTTCGATACCAAATGAATATGTGAGCTGATAACTGGTATTCTGATTGATGATTGGCCGATCAGGAGGTCAATCAGTTCAGCTTGAAACGCAAAGGAAGAAATGGCAGCACAATCAATGCTTTAGCTTCAATGCTGTTTCTATAACTTATACGTATAATTGCTTATAATTGAACGCATCACGCACTCTTGAATAATGAGCTCCCTAATCTTCGTTTGTTAACTTGATGTAAAAGTAACGCATATATACTCACTTACGAATTCATTCGTTGGCAATTGACAAACGCTCTAATGAGGCGTTTATCCTATACGAAACCATCCTGAATATTTGCAACCGAGGATGAAAGGAAGCAGAGGAATGAAGGGCTGTGTGATTACCATCTGAAAGTGCAACAGGAACCGCGTCGTGGTTGCCTTCAATGCAGCGAGGTCAGCGACCGGCAAAAGGACTGGTAAAATTTTCCCTTCAAATGCAGCCGCGACAGTTGCGGCTGACGCTGATCTATGTAGGAATGTTGAGGGGAGTATTAGGTCTGCTGTGGCTGATGCAACTTACGATCATCGTACAACTTACGGTCATCTTACAACTTACGGTCATCATACAACTCACGGTCATCTTACAACTTACGATCATCGTACTACTTACGATCATCGTATAACTTACGGTCATCGTACAACATACGGTCATCTTACAACTGACGGTCATCTTACAACCTACGGTCATCTTACAACTTACGGTCATCTTACAACTTACGGTCATCTTACAACTTACGGTCATCTTACAACTTACGGTCATCTTACAACTTACGGTCATCTTACAACTTACGGTCATCTTACAACTTGTGATCATAGTACAACTTGGGTATTCGTCCATTATGCCATTATCATATAATTTAGTCATTCATCGTACAGGACGCTCATCGTCTGAAATGCGCTCATCTTTCAATCATCGCTAAACTTGCGGACATTGTACGAATTACGATCATCGTATGACGTGCAACCACCACGCATGAATTTAATATGGTATATCATACGATGGCGGTATAACTTGGAATCACTTTCTCACGAGTGTTAGGCGTACAGCCTAAAAATAATCCTACAACTTCATACGATGTTCTATGACTTACGGAAATTGTTAAATACACGATTATTGTACAGCCTCCTAATTAAGAGGCAATTGGATAAATTCAAACTCACGATTATCGTATCATTCCGATCATAACAGTTGGCGTAACTCATATCTTCCGATCATGAGAGTTGTCGTAACGCTTAACTTACAACTATCTATAATCTTAAGACAAATACAGTTGATTTAACGCACAGATGATCGCATTACATCCGATCCCAACATTTGACTGAAAATTATCCCTTATGATCTTCAAATAATTGACAATAATTGGCTTACATTTAAAATCATTTAGCCCACAATCAACGAACAGTACTAACGTTCCAACTTATAGGAGGAACATACAATTCGCAATCTTGAAAGATTCAACGTAGAAAGCAGAATCTACAACTATCTAGCTTCTTACAACTTACGATCACAGCACTAAAGTTAACCCATATTTTACGATCATCGCATTAAACTTGATCCATAACCTACGATCACCGCAAAAGTGTCGGATGACGTATCACTTCCAGGAAGGTTCTCCACGGCAGCAGCGGGTGGGGGAGCGAAGCTTAATTGTCGCGATCACAAGACATGCATACCGACCTACGCCTCCAGCCACAGGTGCGGCGTCTTTATTTCAGTTTATAACGTTGTTTTGTACAGAATATCCAATATTTAACATGGTAATCACACCCAATTGCTCGGAAGATTATTTATTGGCTGATTTTCACAGGTGAACATAATGTTATTACTAGTTAGTTAAAAAAAATTCTTAGCATGTCAATGCCCAGGGGCGTGAATTTTGCCAGGTAATTAATTTTCTTTCCTAATCGACTACACGGAATATTCTTCGACGTAAATTACGCTTGCTCGGTTGTTTAATTTATTTACGGAAATATTTCTGAAAAAATAGCCATATGATTTTTGTGTTTCAATTAACTTAAGTACAACGCACCTACCGCCCATTGAAAAGATTTGATCAAAAGGCCAGTCTAATCTAGAAAAATACAAGAATCGGCGACAAGCCTATCCAGGCCTATTCTTCAATGCCGAAGATACTATACTATACTATACTATACTATACTATACTATACTATACTATGCTATACTATACTATACTATACTATACTATACTATACTATGCTATACTATACTATACTATACTATACTATACTATACTATACTATTCGCAGCGCACAATTGCTTCACAAGCGCTCACACAAATCAATGATTTTTTTATCCTATTATATCTCCTTTATCTAAATAATATAAAATTTTTAGCAATTTTCTAGCGATCTCAAGGATGACAAATTGTTTGATGTTATCCAAAGTCCTCATGATATGCACCAGGAAATGATAAAGTTAATGACCTTTTTTGATTATATTCGACGTTTTGTATGCCTGCACCGGAAGTTTTCAGGTATTTCGCCTATGTAACTGTTAAATCTCTAATTGAGGAAGATAAGGTTTATGGTACTGGGGTTATTGTTACTTATTGGGGAAAGATTTAGAAACGATTTCTGGGTGATACATTTTTAGCGTTATTCCTGATTTTACATGTGTTACAGTTGAACTAACAAGAAGACTGTTGAGCGATTCCTATAGGCCTAAACGATTCTAATTAAAGAATTAATCTATAGGCCTAGTTTTATTCAAGTATCGAGAAGAATTCATTTGTTATTCTTGGCATAGTAGTCATAGATGATATTGATAGGTTAATTTAACTTAGTGTGTTTCAATTCTAACAGCGTTCGAAATTAAAATAAACAATTTTAATTGAGTTTTTGACATGATATAAAAAACTACAGCCCGAAAAACTCTAAAAACTATCAAATTGAAATGTATGTTTTTGCAAAAGTTAGAGTACGTACTACGACCATGTGAGTAGATGAGGCGATCTCATCTACTCACGACGTACGGCGACCATGTGAGTAGATGAGACGATCTCATCTACTCACGACGTACGGCGACCATGTGAGTAGATGAGACGATCTCATCTACTCACGGTGTACGACGATGATATAGAATAGAAAGGTCGGCACTGAAGAAATAGGCCCATGGCCTGTTGCCGATTCTTGAACTTTTCGTGACTTGATTCACAAAGGATCCTCTATACTATACTATACTATACTATACTATACTATACTATACTATACTATACTATACTATACTATACTATACTATACTATACTATACTATACTAACAATCATCGAAGAAATAAAAACTATAAAGTATTATAAAATGAAAAAGTAAACTTCCTTGGCATATTAATGCAAAATGCAGGGTTGTTCCCTACCACACCTCCCTCAGCTGACGAGAACAATGCATCTTCGTCGCACTCTCTTGCTTGTCGCGGCTCAGGCAGCGGAAGGGTTGACGCGACTGCCAACGGCTGAATCACTGAACGGAACCAAAACAATCACGGAACCTTCCTTTCCGCCCTCGCCCGTCCGCAGGGATTAGAAAAACGCGCGGCAGAACCGGTGGAGCATGCGGTTCTACTTCCATTGTCACCTACTTACGAGTCTGTGCCAAATATACGAGATATTTGCTAGTAAATGAGGAGTGTACGAAACTGGTATCCCTGTTAGTTGGACCTCATCATTTAACTACTGACAAAACTTGAATAATTTCTCTAGCCATTAAACTGTGAAATTAATAACATTCGTACTTATTCGTAACCCATATTTAATGTTACGTCCGTAAGTTAAAATGGAATTTTTATTCAACCTATTTCACTCCTAGCACATTCTCACCAGATTGACGAAAGTAAAAGTACCCATAAAGAACACGTCAAGCACAACTGTTAGGTGAAATTGTCCTAATAAATCCTTGCTGCTATCAATATTCGGAATTTAAACAATCTTTTCTACTTTCTTCTTAGTGGAGCAACTAACAGCATGTATCAGTCGCTATACTGCTGGTACAGACCGTAGCCACGATGTCTAGCTGGCATGAGCTGCAGAACATTCGCTAGAGATTGCGAACGCTCAGCGCTGTTGTCACGCCTTAATTTTGTAATGTTTAAGGTTGATTAGCCTTGTCTTGAGTGAAGAAATTCTCTAGAAATATAATTGATCAACACAGATAAGAAATTCTTCAGATATACAATTTTTTGTGAGTTTTTCGACAATCGAGAAGTAAATGTCATGCAGTGTGTGATACTGATTTCGGTCCGATAATTTTTTATTGACAATCAACTTAATTCACGTACACCCAAAATTTGCCATTATGGCTCTTTACAAAACTTTATCTTATAAATATCTCTTAGAACTAATTAGAAGGAGATATTTCCCATGGCAGAAAAAAATATTCCCTAATATCACGAAAATCCTGTCACATAAGGTATGTAGTTGTCTATAAAGGAATGATCATTGGATAGTTGACCCATCTGTGCAAGAAGTGTCCGCATGTGCTTACAATGTAATATAATGTAATCTCCACATATCAAGTCGGCATCCATAATTTATAAAAAAAAAACAAAGCTGTATTATGGAAGCAAATCACCAAAGAAGTCTTCAAACATAAACATGAATTTGTTGACCCAGTAAACTTATAGCTCAGAATTTACAACACAACTGTTGACTGACAAGTTTATAGTTTATGCTAGAGTTGCGGCGCTATAATGAAGCTCCGCTGAGTCAGCACTTCCGAGCAGCTGTCCTGCCTTCCGTACGACGCGCCGAACGTCCGGTGACTTTCTTCCGTTCGTCCGTCCGTACGTTCACCCCAACTTCCTTCCCTTACTGGCGTGTAGCGTGTACGCGACCTAAGCCGCTACTTTCACTATCAGCTGTCTCTTATACNCTGTCTCTTATACACATCTAGATGTGTATAAGAGACAGCGCGTGTAGCATGTACCCGACCTAAGCCGCTACTTTCACTATCCGCGTGTAGCGTGTAGCATGTACCCGACCTAAGCCGCTACTTTCACTATCCGCGTGTAGCATGTACCCGACCTAAGCCGCTACTTTCACTATCCGCGTGTAGCGTGTAGCGTGGACCTGACCTAAGCCGCTACTTTCACTATCCGCGTGTTAGCGTATAATTTGAATCGCATGTATTACTGACGGACTGATATTCGTTTCCACATCATTACTCAAGTTTGATTAGAACCACTTCAAAATTTCTCTTCTGGCACAATGTGACGTTTACTTCAATGGCTATCAAACTATTGGTATTTTTAAGGAAACCTAATTTTTGAGTGATATTCCGAAATCCGTCGTATAAACAGCGGACTAAATTATTGGGCTTCTCGCTAAATTTTTCTGATTCAATTTCTATTGCGCAAAATTTTACTGACGATATTATTTCCACCATTCTGTAGCAACCATGAGAAAAGGCTACATGCGACAGCATTCTTACGTTTTACATTGTAAGTGGAACCAAAATTCGTGTGAGTTTTAGGGCAGTATAGAAGACCAAAATGATATGTAGCGTTTGAATGTTTTTCATCGCATTTATTAGGGCTTGTTAACTCAATTCGGTTTGAGAACCTATTCTGATTTAGAAATTTACATCTTGACATTAAAAACAATTTGACTAAAATTTTAACAAAATTAGCATTTTACAATGAACAACAGCAGACGATTATCTTTTAAGGCTGTAATTTAGTGGTGCTGTAAAGTTTCTGCTAACCCGAAATTCATAAGATTTTTCGACAATTTTCTTGTATCATTGTCATTTCTTTCTTCAATAATTCTACAGCAAAGAAAACGTCAAGCAAATTCACCATATTTTCAATGAAAGCGTTTTGGAGCCCAGTTCCATCATCAGTTCATCATATGTATAGAATATATAACTTGTAAAATATTGTAGGCACAAAAACAAAAATCTACTGAACCCTTTATCCAACATCGGAATCAGCCAAATATCTAGTTCGTGAATCCAACCATCAACACAAAAACCGTCTGCTCACCCCATCATATTTTTGCAACTACTCTCTACTCTAACTAGTATTTTGTACATTGCGTTTGTTATTGCAGGATGTGACTTATTGTTAGTGTCCGGGCATGTAGGGAGTGTGTGTAGTGTAGGTACGAGTATAGGTACGTGTAGTGTAGGTACGAGTATAGGTACGAGTACTGTAGGTACGAGTATAGGTACGTGTAGTGTTGGTACGAGTATAGGTATGGCAGTAGGTACCTCTAGTGTAGGTACGAGTATAGGTATGTGTAATGTGGGTACGAGTATAGGTATGTGTAGTGTAGGTACGAGTATAGGTATGACAGTAGGTACCTCTAGTGTAGGTACGAATATAGGCACGTGTCGAGTATAGGTACGAGTATAGGTACGAGTATGGTATGTCTAACATATCGATCGCCACAGGACAGGTGGGCGCGCGAGGGCATCGGCATGCAGGATGCAGCGTGTGTCTTACCCGACTTAAGCCGCTACTTTCACTATCCGCGTGTAGCGTGTACTCGACCTAAGCCGCTACTTTCACAATCCGCTTGTAGCGTGTACCCGACTTAAGCCGCTACTTTCACTATCCGCGTGTAGCATGTACCCGACTTAAGCCGCTACTTTCACAATCCGCGTCTTAGCGTATAATGAGAATCGCATGTATTACTGACGGACTGATATTCGTCTTCATATCATTGTTCAAGTTTGATTAGAACCGCTTGAAAAGTTATTTTCTGGCATAATGTGACGTTATAACTTCAATTTCTGCAAAACTATCAGTATTTTTTTCCAAACCAAATTTTTCAGTGATATTTCAAAAACCATTTGCTGAACAGTGGGCTACATTATTTGGCTTCTCGTTAATTTGTTCTGATCAAATTTTTACTGCAGAAAATTTTCCTGTCAATATTATTTCCAACATTCGGTAACATCCATGAGAAAAGGCTACATGCGACAGCATCCTATACGCCGCGTCTTTTGCATCGTAAGTGGAACCTTTGCTCAAAATTCGTTCCAGTTTTTGGGTAGTATAGAATTATAATTAGCTTATATTACAACGAACAGCAGCAGACGATTATCATATAAAGCTGTAATTTGATGGTGTTGTCATGTTTCTGCTGACACGAAATTCATAAGGTTTTTCGATAATTCTTTGTATCATTATCATTCTAATCTTCAATAATTCAGCAGCAAAGAAAACTTCAAGCAACTTCACCATATTTTCAATGAAAACGTTTCGGAGCCCAGTTCCATCATCGGTTCAAAATATATATAGAATATAAGTATATATAACTTGTAAAATAATGTGGGCACAAAAACAAAATTCTACTGAACCCTTTATTTATTAACATCGAAATCAACCAAATATCCGAGTTCGTGCATCCAACCATCAACACAAAAACGGTCTGCTCACCCCATCACCATCATATTTTTGCAAATACTCGAACTAATATTTTATATATTGCGTTTGTTATGGCAGGATGCGACTTATTGTTAGTATCCGGCCATATAGGGGCATGTGTAAAGTAGGTATGAGTATAGGTATGTGTATATAGTGCAGGTACGAGAGTAGATACGTGTAGTGTAGGTACGAGTATAGGTGCGTGTAGTGTAGGTACGAGTATAGGTGCGTGTAGTGTTGGTACGAGAGTAGGTATGTATAGTGTAGGTTCCAATATAGGTATGACAGTAGGTGCCTTTAGTGTAGGTACGAGTATACATAGGTCCGTGTAGTGTAGCTACGAGTATAGATACGTGTAGTGTAGGTACGAGTATGTGTAGTATAGGTACGAGTATGGGTATGTCTAACATATCGATCGCCACAGGACAGGTGGGCGCGCGAGGGCATCGGCATGCAGGATGCAGCGTGTGTCGGCACGCAGCTCGCTGTGTCAGACCTCGGGCGAGCTCCAGCCCGGTCCATAGACCCTCGCAGCTGACAGACTAGTAGACCATGTGGGCTGACAACCCCTGTAAAACCTGCAAGCCAAAGCCCTGTAGACCCTACCGCTGAGAGTACAACAGACCTTGTGCACTGATAGTGCCGTAGACATGTATAATGAAGCATATATAGTAAAACGTGAGGCAAGTAAAAAGGAACTTTTGTTCGTTGTAGCATGAAATGAACGAAAATTCTGTCGAGAGTTTTCAAAATCGTGCAACAAAGGTAATTTTTGGTTTAAGTGCAAGTCTTATGAAAAAGTAGAAGAATTTATGAAGCCTCCGAGTCTTCCAAGTTATCGACGTCTGCGTGGCGACCTGATTTGAATGTACTGCTATACTCATCGGCCATATAAGATTGCTGAAACAAACAAACGGCCATAGTTAACTGAAGAAAAGATGCCGAGGCAATAATACAAATAATACTTAATTACTAACAACAATACCGAAATGAAAAATGAGCTTCCTCCAACCCCGTTAATCCGTTACTTTATTCCCCTCACCCCTCACCCCTCCTCGTCGCCGGCCCCTCACCCCTCATGAGGGGCTCCCAGCGTCATGACAGAATCGCTTCCTGTTGGCCACACCGAGGGCGTTCACCTCACCACGCCCGACTCAAGCATCCGAATTAGAAACCAAAAATCTGGAAAAAATTTACTTATCTACATCTGCTGCGGTTTTGATATTAGATAAAAAATAATTTATTTGTTTGATATCAACGAGCTGACGACAGACTTCCGACAAAATATGATCTGATTATCATGTTATTTAAGCAAAGACTTCCTGATGCAACTACCTTAAATTAAATTTGTAAAATATTTTGAGCGCTTCGAATAAATAATTATGAAATCTTGTTCATTAGTGGTGAGAGAATCGGATAAATTTTTCATCATGAAGAACGTTATTTGAAATGCTCCATACAGACTTTGCTTCATAGAACAGTTTCTAACACCACATCTGAGTCAAAACTTTCGAAAACAACGTGTAAAGAAGCTGCTTTAGAAATATAAAAGATCTACATAATCGCTTTTATGATGAACATTAGCTACAAGCAAATCTTTTAAAAGTATTTAACATGGTTTTATTGTGTATTTCGAACCCGAAAAGTACGCGTTAGCCAACAGGAAAAAAGTGAAGAGCGTACGTGCTTGGCAGAGAAAACTGAATTCCTAATTGCTTTTATTTCATGAAACGAACCATGCGAGTTTTTTGACCCAACTGATTAAAGTCGCAATAAATAAAACAGCACTCAGCCTCAGCACTCAGCCTCAGCACTCAGCCTCAGCACTCAGCCTCAGCACTCAGCCTCAGCACTCAGCCTGTATAAAGGTCTTATGAAAAAATATTAGAGTTTATGAAGCTTCCGAGTCTTCCAGTTATCGACGTCCGCGTGGTGACTTGATTTAAATGCACTGCTATACTCGTCGGTCATATAAGATTGCTGAAACAAATTAAATGTATTGCCTTAGTCATGGGTCATATAAGATCGCTGAAAGATTACTATAGAACAAACACCGGGGCCATAGTTAACTTAAGAAAAGACGCTGAGGCAATAATAAAAATATTACTTACTACCAACAATACCGAAATGAAAAATGGCTCCCTCCAACCTCGTTAATCCGTTACTTTATTCCCCTCACCCCTCACCCCTCCTCGTCGCCGGCCCCTCACCCCTCCTCGTCGCCGGCCCCTCACCCCTCCTGGTCGCCGGCCCCTCACCCCTCACGAGGGGCTCCCAGCGCCATGACAGAACAGCTTCCTGTTGACCACACCGAGGGCGTTCACCTCACCACGCCCGACTCAAGCATCCGAATGGGAAACCAAAAACCTTAATGATTTTACTTTTCAACATATGCTGCGATTTTGATATTGGATAATGAGTAATAGTTTTAATACTCAATGAGCACTTCGTTCTTACGACGGATTTTCGAATAAATCTAATCTCGAGGTGAGACAAGCGATCGAGTTTCTGTAATGTCATGCATGTTATTGAAGCAAAGAGTCTAAAATGTAGCTACCTTTAATTGAATTTGTGGATTATTTTTCTCGCTCAAAGAAATAATTATGAAGTTTTGTTTATTAGTGTTGAGAGAGTCGGATTAACTTTTCAACACGAAGAACGCAATTTGAAATGCTCCTTATAGATTTTGCTTCATAGAACACTTTCTAACGCCACATCTCAGTCTAACTTTCGAAAACAAAGTGTAGAGAAACTGCTATAGAAAAATAAAAGATCTACATAAAAACTTTTACGATGAACATTAGCTACAGGCAAATCTTTTAAAGGTTTTCAACATGGTTTTATTGTGTATTTGAACCCGATATAGATATGCGTTACCTACCAGGAAAAAGTGAAAAGCGTACTGTACGTGCTTGGCAGAGAAAAGGGAATTTCTAATCGTTTTTATTTCATGCAAAGAACCATACGAGTTTACTGGCCCAATTGATTAAACTCGCAATCAATAAAATTTAACATTTAGCAATTGTGAATAAGTTATTCATGTTCTGACGATGGCCTCAGCACTCGGCCTCATGCAGCGAGGCGGTGAAGATGTTGTTGTATCCAATGTTGTATATTGTCGCCATAACCATGGTTATCAATGCGAACTTCACAACTTCGCAAATATGTTCATCACTGACCCTACAAATAGTGTTATCATTTATTTCATCACCACCATAAGCACATTATTTACATCGCAAGCACTATAATATCTTTTTCACACTCATCACTTACTTCCTAGCAGAGCCACATTTTCTCCACAATCATCACATTTTCTACACTCTCCATACTAATTATGAGAGGGTAGAAAGACATTATCTGTCTCGCATTCTCTCAACTATCATTACGTGCTATCATTCTCTTCACTATCATCACACCCTACGCAGCGCAGCATCATTCTCATCACTNCACCATCAGCTCATCTCTCTCACCAGCAGCATCATTACCCTCGCTCTCTTCCGTTTCACACCATCATATTCACCACACCATCACCACACCATCACCACAGCACATCCATCACCACAGCCACAGCACCGCAGCTGCCGTGACTTCCTTCCGAGTTGCCGCTCCACGCCACGTTTTTTGCGACAAATTTTATTGCCATGCTACTGTTAAATATTAAAGTGTGCTGACTAATTCAGTGATAAAAATAATAAATAAATAATATCAATAAGAAGGTAGACATGAGAAGAAATATAATTGAGTTAAAAGTCATTTTATGCCTTTGGATGCTCAGAAGTTGAAGCTCTTGTTAAGCTCTTCTTCCGTCTTAAATTGCTTGACCCGAAGAAATCTCCTCTTATAAGGTATTTTATACGTTTTCGTGCATTTTCTACATTTTATACCATATAGCATTAGTACCTAAATTCAAGGCATATCGTATGTATAAATGCAATTGCTAGCTTAGGACCGTATCCAGCAATATAATTTCTCCATCAAAAATTTACTTAACTGATGGCCTACAGACTTATAAGATAAATATATTTGTTTGAGTTTATTGTCCCAGGAGAGATGACACTCAACGAGCAGCGTGCAGTATATTGGCCGATATGAGGCGGCAATTTACTCCCAGAGTTCAAATCGAAATTCAAATAATAATTCATTATAATTATTTTAAGCGTTTGGGCGCACGTTAATTGGATGTGAAAAGCCTATATTAATTAAAAATGCATTTTATTGGATAAATATTGCTTTGGTATTTTTTAATTTAATTATCGCTTGTTTATATGATTACATGAAATTGATACATGATTTTCCTAGATAAAAGTCAGACTTTCGGTTCGCATAAAAGTTATTGCAGGTAAACTTTTGCCAAGTACTAAAATCTAAACCGAATTTTGTGGGCCACATAGCTACATCAAATAATGTAAACATTTCTTACACATATTTTACTTTTTATTAAACGATGTTATGAATCGGAAGATTGACTTTCCAAGGTTACGCATGAAAATGAAATGAATTGCTGCACGATTTTCTAGGTAGTAAACAAATGACCGAAATTCGATCTGTTATTAGAAGCAAAAGAACTTCGACCGGGTGACCAATTCAGAAAGTTGAAATTCCCTGAAATTGTAACTATTGGGTTTAAAAATCACTTTTTGCGTTTAAAAAATTACTTTTTGAAGAAAACACTTCTATAAAGAATCTAGTGTCTCTAATGTTGCACATGGTAAATGAATTTCTAATTTTATTTTCATATATCAAAAATTAATTTCTAAATTTTTTAATATGTAAAAAAATTAATTTTCAAATTATTTATTCTGTCAATTGATTCATGCAATTTCTCCAACTTTACGCAAGTGCAAGTATGCCAAATTTCAGATCGATTGGACAGGTAGGAGTGTGTTAAATGTCGATTATAAGATTTGTAACAGACAAACAAACAAACAACAAGAAGTGAAGTTAAAGAGAAGTGTTGTAAAAATTAAGTAAAAATAAAGATCACATATTCGTCCGTCGCCTGTACTATTAGATTATAGGCATGGCGTGTAAAATATTTTTTATCCACGCGTGTGTACAGTATGAGCCTGTGTGTGTACAGTATGAGCCTGTGTGTGTACAGTATGAGCCTGTGTATGTACAGTATGAGCCTGTGTATGTACAGTATGAGCCTGTGTATGTACAGTATGAGCCTGTGTATGTACAGTATGAGCCTGTGTATGTACAGTATGAGCCTGTGTATGTACAGTATGAGCCTGTGTGTGTACAGTATGAACGCGCAATGAACTCGCATTGAACGCACAGTGAACGCGCAATATACACACAGTGAACGCGCAATATACGCACAGTAAACGTGCAATGAACGCACAATGTACGCACAATGTACGCACAGTGTACACACAATGTACGCACAATGTACGCACAACGTACGCACAATGTACGCACAGTGTACGCACAATATGCGCACAGTGTACGACTGTACGCACAATGTACACACAATGTACGCACAGTGTACGCACAATGTACACACAGTGTACGCATGTGCACCGTGTCTGTGTCAGGCGCAAGTATCGCGTGCGGGGCGACAGCTGGGCGACAGATGGGCCGATCTACCGCGTGCCGCGTCTCTCCCTCCTGTACCCAGGGTCGATAAACTGCACTAGCATCTGGTGACCAATAACTGAACTAAAAATATTCTTGCAACGGGGCATCCCTTGGTTCATTTATGAAAGTGTATCTTTTGACCAATAATATATGAAATTTACTTCGTTTCTTCTCGAGGGAAAATACAAAAAGTTTGGATGCATAGGGCCGTATAGAGTAGCGTCCGCTAGAAAGGCAATGTCGTGTAAAAGTAATAGTGATACGCGCTCTACATGGGCAGCACAATACACCACGATAATCACGGTCGATGCTTGCCATAATTGCAGTTAGGGGATTTTATCGGACTTCGCTTTGACTTTCTGTAGAATATTGCACTCACGAATCGAACTCGGCTACCTAAAGTTTTCTAAGTACAAATGCGGCTTGTACGTTTAATATACATTTTTCACAATTTAAAAATACCCGTAGAAATTAGAAACATTTTTTGATTTCCGAAGTCTCCAGAGCCTAAAGCAAAAATTGTTTTTATGAACTCCCAGATGCTTTTATGTGAATCATTTATATGCAATCGAACAGGCACAAAAAGAATATATTCTGTACCGATTTTCCACTAATGTGGAAAAGATGAAAGATTCTTGAAGACCCGACATGGCACCCAAGTAAACCTCTTCAACCTTCGCTGAATAATTTGTTCACCCCTTCAGGCGCCGCATCCTCTCGAAGTTCTCGTCCATGGACGCTGTCTACACAGCCATGCTGCTGTGGACGAAGGGGGCGGACAGATCCCATCGTATCCTCGTCTGCGTGCAAGCTCCGAAATATCCTTAGTATTCCTTAGTGGGCCTATTTCTTCAGCGCCGACACTTCTATTCTATTCTAATAATCTTAATATCTCCGAAATATCCTTAGTATTCCTTAGTAATATAATTATCCTTAGTAATATCCTTAATATCTCCGAAATATCCTCATGTATTCCTCGTACACACCAACTGGACGAGGCATGAGCATTTAGTCTGATGCTACTGACACGACACACTCGATGAGAACATACCTTCCGACATGCTCATGCAGTATTGATTGGGTGATGAGTATTACTTGCAATACTCGCCTTACCAGATACTTTTCACCCCATAACTTATATGTCTAATTTAACGAGGTGATTACAAAGCGCTTTAAATTGTTATATAGTTATATGTACTATATATGCGTTATATGTGCTTTATATACATATAATGTCACTGATCTCAAAGCATCCGCTTTGACCAGGTTCAATTCCTAGTGGTAATAACCTGCTGGTAAAGTCTCAGATATTCAGAGTTTGTATGGTACGTGTGACTAGATCATCTATAACTAAATTCCTTTGCCTAAGTCCAGGGTATTATTCAGATTAGTAACATTTAATAACGATAAATAAAGTCAATTTTTACTTTAAAATACCACAAAACGATCAGTAACATTAGGCACACGTGAAGTCGTGGCAGGCGACCGTACGTGGCACGACGACAGACGAGCTGCTGTCGTCGTCGTTGATGTAAATTCTTTGTCGTCTGGCGGTAATTTTTCTGTCAGCTATTTGACTTATAAAAAATGACATATTTATGTATAATATGACATCGTTTTTATGCCCATTCGATTTCCACTATTTATTAGGCTTCATGTATTTTGCATGGAAAGCTGATGAAAACCCATGTTTCGTTTGTAATTCTAAACACTGAAGGAATGTATTGAGTAAAAATAGTTAATAACTTTATTAAAGAGTTATCAATTAAAATTAAATTAAATATTAGTAAAACAATAAATTAAATATTAGTCAAAGAGTTATTAAATTATTATTATTATTAAGAGTTTTTAAAGTCAGTATTTCATAAGAAATTATACATTTGTGTACGGTGATGCCGACGAGGCGCGGTGTAACAGTAGGCCTGCGCTCAGCTTCCTGCCGTATATGTTGGTCCTGTTGCTGCTTTTCCCACGCTTTCTTACCTCCGTCAACACAGCTATATATACACGAGCCTCTTCTGCATGTGGTCGGCCCTCTCATTCATCTCATTCATTTCTTCTCTTCCAACAAGCTTCGAGCGCCTAAAATTAAAGTTTCGTGGTCATCAAAGACCTCTTGTTTTTCTCGTGCAATATGCCCATTCGTGATAAATGTCGATTCTATTAATTTCCTGAGTTAGGCCAATCCGCAATTCAATAATGGTGTAATTTGTAAAAGATTTAATATGTTCATGTTCATTGTGCTGAAAACTTCAATGGAAATTGATGGCTGAATTTACGATTTTGGATGAAACATAAGAGATCCTATCATTCGGCAATCATTTTACCTTCCTAGTGCTCACTTCATGCACGGAAGAAATTATTAACTTTCGCAGCCTCAATAATTCTAGTCAAGTCTATTACTAGAGCTCACAATTTACTCACTTGGTCGGCAAACCTATAAACGCAGCGTTAGATCAAGTCTATTTCGAAAACTTGAATAATTTTTCTATTTTTCTATTACGCCGCACAACATCTTAGCAATTATGTCCCGACGTTTGTAAAAAAAAGTAGCAAATTTCGAGGCTTCAGGATCACGAACAATGTTTTGCCCAAAAGTCTGCAATTAAGTGAGACAAATAATAGTTATATGCCTTGGCATATGTTATTTAATAGTAAATTTTAACGACATTTTTTATCATTAATACTATGTATTATTATTATTTTTATTATTAATATTATATAGTATTGCTAATTATATATATAATTATAATTATTATTATATTATTCTTTGTATTAGTATCATTTTTAAGACAACATTTAGAAGCGGCTAATTTCGACCTCAACCAACATTTGAAGAGTAAATTCTCCAGTCTTAAACAAACAGCCTCAATATTGAACACAATTGTGTCCAGTAAACAACCCAGGAGATGCATGCCGTACCTTCACAAGACCTGCCACTAAAAATAACAAAATATTTCGCAAGCAATGCTAAAAATAATAGTAATAATTTTACAGAAAAACTTCTTCTAAATATCAATGTAAATGCATCACAAGAACCGATGACGATTTCCGAGTTTCCGCTGCCGAGGGTTCCAAGGTGTCGAGGGGAAGCGCTTTATCCTTTACTGCCCTCGGGGGAGCTTCCCCTCAACACGTGCCTCTCACTAGCGAGGGAAGGACCCCTCGCATGGCGCGGCCACGGCCGTACGTCTCAATGTCTGACGCACGCGATGTCCGTAACGGTAAGAAGTGACGTCTCAGGCTCTCACTACCGCACTAATATATCATTAACTTGGTTATAAGTGGCACTGAAAATGGGAAAGCATAAGAAGCAAGGAATGTCCACATAAATTTATCAGAAGCCTTTAGCTTGGTACCCTGAAAAATGTACGTTGGTCTGTGCATAAATTATTTGAAGTAAAGTATGAATGTATAAAAAATTGGTGCACTTGAAATTGATTCACTGCCATTTTATTTACTAGTGCGAAATTTTTAATTTAAACTAAAATGGTTGAAAGGCTTTATTTCTTAAAGGCCTTGATCATTTCATTAAAGGCCTTGATCATAGAATGCATTTGGGAATGAAGTCGTTTGCATTTCGCAAGAACTAATTAGGAAATCTTAGAAAATTCGTATGCTTCTCATTCGATTCCACAAGAGTAAACAACACAAATCTTATTCATCACACTGCCACTTACCGTTGTTGGACGCCGATGATTAAGCTCCGTAGCTGTTCTCCAGACTCAATTGCGATTATTTGTAAACGTATCACAATTGTTTAAAAAAAATATAGTGCAAAACTTCCAAGCTTGTGGATCACTGACGCTATGAAAAGCAGCGGATGAGCGGCTCTGGATTTGAGATATCGTACAACTCAAAGCTCGAAATTTGTTCTGGTAATCTCTTAAAATAAATCGATATTGTTACTTACCCTATCGAAAGCTTAACGCACGCTTATCATATGATTAGTCAACGCGTCTCTACATGAATTTTAGATTGGTAAATCAAAAAAAGAACTGCCTGTTGTTCGAGGTTTATTCGGATGTGTTCGTGTTAGCGGAGACAATGCTTCTCACTTACGGTGGATCATAGAAAAATAATTCAAGTGGCTGAAGCTCATTTATACGCGTTACATCTGCTATTAGAATGCCTTTTATTATCTTGAGCATCACAAATTGTGAAATGCTCAGGAAAGATTTTGGGTGCCAAATAATCTGAGCTGTTAAAATCACTCTATGACGCCCAAAAGGCTACAGTCCACACAGCACATTGTGACAGGAATCATGATCATGAGGTAATTTTGCTGAGAAATTAAGATATGAATGGAAATTGATGAGAGGAACATCGATAATCTTCGATTTGAGGAAGACTCAATACTTTTCTCGGAAACTGAAGATGGTCTCAAGCTATTATCTAATCATAAGATGAAAACGCAAAGCTTGGGCCTCCTCCTGCTGAACTTCATTAACACATATTATGACGACAGCTGTAGATAAAACCATCCATATAATAATTCATAATGAAACTATCGAGTGAATGTTAGACTCTAAAGAAAGCAGATATGAGGAGAGTTGATGCCCTAAACTGTGGTGTTGGAGACGGCTATTGCGCATCCCATGTACAGCTTGGGTAACAAGTATAAATGTAGTTTTAAACCGCATCAACGCAGAATTATCTTTACAGTGAAAACTCACAAAACTCGGGCTCACATACTTTGGCCAGGTAAAGCGATCGGATTCATGGAGCGGCAAGTCAGACACGCGGCGTGCCGGAAAGCTCGTTCAGTTGATGATGTGACTTTGATGTCATCACAGCCGATACTGAACGGCAGCTATACCAGCTGAGATAAAATGTACTAGATCGGACAGCGTGGAGAATGCTAGTTCATAGAATCACTAATAGTCGAAGTCGACTAAATGGGTGACGGCATCATCTTCAAAACCACCACATTCATTTGTTTCAAATTCTGTTTAAAAATATTGAATCACTCATTAGCTTACAAAATGTTTCGTTATCCTTCCCTGTTTCTCTGCAGTCTCCATCCTCCGCACATCGTAGATTCACACTCTCGTCACAATTTGACCAAATCGTTCAATTTGTTGAATTAACGGTGTAGTAAACCACCGACACTCTTCAGCCAAAGCATGTAATAATTATAGATAATGACGACAGATTTTTGCTGTGAATAAAATGCATAATGATTCAATCAAAAATGTTTTTTCAGAAATAGTTTTCTAAAATATTTCACTTACTACACAATCTGTTTTTACATAGCCCTATTTTTGATGGATTATTACTAATTTTTTCCGAAAGAAAGGCTAAATTTTTTATGAACAAATGCATGTATTGGATAATTTAAACTGAATCTCATTTGACACAGTAACTGCAGTATCTTATATGTATAGAATTTATGTCATGGCAGCTGCATCAGACGCCATCAGTTCATCAACTGCATATACGAAGAAGAATTAATCGAATGATTTCTGGTAAATTTTAGCGTTGTAAGATTATTTCAATACTGTCACACAGACAGAGCTGGGCAGCGCTACTTTGAAATGTAGCGGCCGCTACCGCTACCGCTACATGCTTTAAATGTAGCGGGCGCTACCGCTACCGCTACATTGGCTTAGATGTAGCGCCGCTACCGCTACATATAGCGCGCTACTGCCCACCTCTGTTAACAACTAACATGTTGACACTAGTAACAAGCTGAGGTTGACACCGAAATCTTTCGTACAGTTTTATTCTGTAATTTATATTATGTATGCAATCATGCTGGTTTTTAAATAATATTTAATACTATTAGTAAAATCTAAAGGCTTTATCTATAAATGTAGCGGTAGCGCTGTGGCGGCAAAATCTCATATCGCTACTCAAATATGTAGCGGGCGCTACCGCTACCGCTACAGTGGCTTAAATGTAGCGCCGCTACCGCTACTGAAAATGTAGCGGTCGCTAGTAGCGGCCGCTACATGTAGCGCGCTACTTCTCACCTCTTCACACAGATATATATAAAAAATATAACTCAGTACTCACAGCAGTGAGTGACAGAGAGCGCATTTTCTCGTCGACGAAAACTTGAGGTCACGGACAGACAGACAGACAGACGGACATGGTCACATGGCGAGCACAATAGTGCATTTTTTCCCTAAATGAGAAAATGCGCTAAAAAAACCAAGTGAATTTTTCAGACATTTATATTAACTTACAGGTTATTATTCATTTTAAGTTGTTACGCGCAATGCAAAAAGAAAACTTAATGAAATTTGAATGCGCAAAGACAAATTTACGAAGCAGAGTCTCGAACAAATATTGAAAGGGTTTCTCCTAAAATATAACGTCGAAGCCTAATTTTCTTTAAGAAAATTCTGCAAAGAAAACTGTCTAGGTAGCTCTCAACTATTCATTCATTTCTAAATCTCTTTTCATCAGTTACCACAATACTATCTGTTATTATTTATATATGTAGATATAACTATATCCACATATTTGCTATATGCTTGGAAGTAAACTTTTTACCTAAAAAGCATGTTTTTGCAGAAATACATTGCAGAATATATACGTGAATCGAGATGAATTTAGAGTATGATTGTGAGAAATTAACTCAAACTACCGTAGACTAACTTAGTTGTCATCAAATGACTGTAGTTATTATTGATTGGATTTAATTTCATTTGAAGGTACTAGCATATAAAATCGTATAATTTGACATTTTTCCAACCTTCCAATGTACTATTCTAAGTGAAATAATTAAAATCTTTAAGCAACACCATTCCGTTGGCGTTTAACTTCATGTTGAATATTCACTACAACTCTACAAGTCTACAGGGGTGAAACCTGGAAGAAAACACAGCCATTTCCACTCTTTTCATCAGCTGACATCGCATGGCCATACATGGCATATGAGCTGCCTGATCATTAACTAATAAATTTACTTCAAGCTGAAATACAGGTTAAATTTAGTTTCTTGCAGTTACGTAACAACATCAAACTTTAATTTTTGAGATACATTTGAAAATATTGACAAATTGTCATTTCTCTACTCAAAATTGCATTAAATTCTCGCTTTACTAATATCCGTGCCAAGGATGTGTTCATCAACTCTGCGCCTCAGTTCACGTATCAGTGCCAGAAGTTGTATTTTGAAAGTGCCACAACTGTGGCTGGTCCCACCCTCAGTGCAGTGCTCGTTTGCGCAGACCGTTCCAATGCTATATCCTTATTCATGATATAGGCCGGCGCCATGAAAATTATGATACGTTGGTCTGTCTTTCTTCAAAAATGTTTAAATTTTTTTCCTGATTAGGTTGCGTCCAAGCCAGGGGTAAATTTATTCTTCCTTTTATTATTCGATACTTTTTTTCATTACATGTACTGTTTTAAAGAAGTTTCAGCTGGTAATACACAAGGTTTCAAAATTAATATAAAATAAAGATATTTTTTGGCTTTTGAGAATAAATTTCTTACAGTTATTGTTTTTTCATGATTAAATTAAATCGTCTGTGCTACAAGGTCGAAGATAGGCTTTTGTGAAGAGTTTGGTGGGTGAGTGGGCGAGTGAGAGCCAGTAGTGCAAGTTCTACAGATGACTGAGAATGACGGTGTGCAAGTGAGACCAAGTGATATCTGGAGCATCTTACGGCATCCATGGCCGAGGTGGCTTCCAAACTCATGAGTGACATGTAGACTCCCTGGGTCACGTAACACCAGCCGCAAAAATAGGCAATTGGTGGGCAAAAGAAAGCAGTAGGCAGGGGGGGCTCACACCGCTACCACAAACGTGTACCAATGATATGGGTTGTTTTGGAAGCGGTGGGGCAGATGGGGACGTCAGCGCCAAAAGAGAACGAAGAAAAAGACACAGGGAGATCCAGAAGCAAATCCAGCAGGATAAGCAAGTGTATCGGGCGACGCACAGATTATTATTACTAGGTAAAGTGATTTGTATCGTCTGCTCTTCGGCCATATTGGATTATTCTTTCCCGTTTACTTATATTATTCCGTGTCAATTAGATTATTGACCATTTATAATGATGAATATCTGAGTTACGTTTTTTCTGAGTGTTGATGACTTGATGTTTTTATTTGTGCCATATCTCTGTCAACATTTTGTGGAATTGAGCAACTGATTTAGCCTGATTAGGTGTAGGTCTAAGGCTCTAACTCTAAGCTGAACAACCTCGTCAGCTTCCTGAACAATTGTGAAGTTCTGAACTGACTGTTATATGGAAGTTTGCTAGAATTAGTATTTAGTAGTTATGTTAAACCAGCTAGTAACTTGCTTCAGTGCTTGCTACAGATTTAAAGCAATGGTTTAGTTTGAGGTTGTTAGACCCAATATTTAGGTATTATGTCTTTCAATTCCTAAGTGGAAATTTAGGCAGAAGCCACTTGTTAACCTATTCAGACAAAAATGCCTGTGAATCTGGCAAATTTAACCAGTTGCCAGTTCCTATTGTTTTTACCCCATTTCTCCAGTAAAAAATAAGGAAAATGGCCTATTTTTACATGCTTTAAAAATAATCATGCACAAAAAATAGTTTTCACCCACAATTTAAGTAAACTTTTGCCTAATATTCCAAATAGGTTTCAATTCACACTCTTGAAGTTTGAATAACTGCAATTTGGAGTTATTCAGTGCAGCAGGATTTGAGCTCAACTTATCTATTTAGTTTTGCCAAAATATTTTATAACAAGTCTGGATCATCACATTTTGATGCCATCGAATAGTCAAATACCTTGAGCAATTTTTTGTCAATGACCTGCTTGCATAATATTTGTGCTAGTAAAATACCTTTTATGTATGTATCTTTGATTAATAGGGTAAACGCGGTATATTCCGACACTTTAAGGATGCATTGAGAAATGAAAAACTATAAAAAAAACGTATGCGTTACGTAAGTTTTGTTGCCTTCACATGACTCTCAAAACACTTCACTACGCGTCAGCAACGATGAAACGTCACAAAATGTTGCCATATTTATTAAAAAGCCTTTTCAAGATGTTGATAGTAGTATAAACTAAAGAATGTGGTCAGGCAAGTGTGGAAAACCTCTCCCTTTAGCTTAGGGCTGCAACTAGAGCTTTCCCACCATATCCGGAACCTTGAGATTTTTGCCAGATGAATTAACTCCTATCTAATTATTAACAAAAGTGCATGATCGGGCCGTGAGATTCCAAATGTATTAAAAATTCCAATCCTGTGGTCAGCCATTCAAATTTATTTATGGCTCTGTGACTCATTATCTATGTTCAGTAATTCAACTAATTTTGACTAAGAAGCATGGTTTTCTTAACTATTTTGGTGTATGGCATAATCAGCCACATAGATTAAAGGAGATTGTAAATACTGGTGCCCTCTTTATGGAGTGAGAAGCTGTAAAGCATCAGAAGCAATGCCAGTATTGATTGCTCTTTCTGGCACAAAATATCACCAATATTTTGTTACCAGAATTACTTTGAAATGATTGTTCATAATGGTATGTAAAAGTAAATGAGCATCAAAAAAAACTGTTGTGTCTTTCTTCATAGAACTTTTGAAGAAAATTGTTGAAACTTACGAAAAAGTGATCTGAGAATCACCTGGTTGTAAAATATATCTTTTCCATTCAAGTTATAAATTGCATTTTTCAGTACATGAATGGATATATATATTAGTTTTAAAATATTTAAATAAATTATTTGCTTTGAAAGAAGAAAATTTTTGATTGTCAGAATTTCTGTGCCATTATTTTTTGAAAGATATGTATATTTATCTCTGAAACTTTCATACAAATGTTCATCATTTAAAACTTGAAAGATTAACTTTGCTCTATCTAGTAAAAGCTGATGTTTATGCCACTGAAGCATTCTAAACAATTCTCATGTTGCAGGAGCTGGCGAGTCCGGGAAAAGCACAATTGTGAAGCAGATGCGCATTCTCCATGTCCATGGATTTAGTGACGGGTGAGTCTCGTCAATTCTGAAGAACTTTTTTTTTACTGCAGCACACCTAATGAATTACAACTTTATTTTGTTACCTCAACTTGTGTTGAGAGCAAAAAAGAATTGAATTTAAAGTTGTTCAAATTTATCCTGACAATATTTCTATACCCTTGCATACAGTACTTTTTTTCCATTTGAGACAAGGCTTAAAGCTTCATTCTGGTGTGTGGAATAGTGATAATAATCAAGGAAATTTTCAACACTATGGGAATTTTTGAGCAATACAGAGTTGATACAAGACATCTTGATTAAATGGGAGCTTTAAACTTCCTTTAAATTTACATCTATTTTAATGATAGAAAGAGATGCACTAGTTATTCCTTACTATGGCATTTAAATAATAATTTGTTGCAGAAATTATATATCTGCTTAATGATTATTTTTTGTCCATTTCCAAGGTTTTGAGTATTTTACTGTTGAACAGTGTGCATACCGGTTATGGAAAACCTGGAAAGTCATGGAATTTGATTTTTCATTTTCGGGGCCTGGAAATCATGGGATTTCATTTCAGGGCCTAGAAAGTCATGGGATTTTATTTCAGGTTATGAAAGTCATGGAATTTGCAAATAAATGAAGAAAAAAAGGAAGTGTTTTTCTGTACTGCGTGTGTTAACCCATTAATGCCAAGCAATTCCATTTGGAACCAGTGGAGAAAATGGATTCATAATAAAATTGTAAGAACAAATAAATATACAAGTGGGTGCGGAGGTTTGATACACATCTTGTACATGTTCTGGCAAACTTTGGTTCTGCTGTGCCAACTACTCTCTTTTCAGTTAACATTCAAAGATTAAGAACTAGGTCATGGGAAAATCGTGGAATTTTTTTCTAAATACCAGTATCCACCCTGGTTAAATGAAATGCTATTATATGACCATCTTGGAAATGTGCGCAAATTTGAAGGGCCAGAGAAAGCCTGTTCACACATTCTTAAAAAGCTGACTCATTAGGTGTGTTTACATGGGCCTCTTGTGGTCATCACTAATTGGTTGGAACTAGCTGCCACTAATTATCAAGCTATTGGCATTGTGTACTTGGGTACTGCCTGCTTCAGTGGTTGATAGTGAGTAGCAGTCAGGAGCTGCCCTTTGTGAGCCTAGTTTCATCCAGAAAGTTTCCAAGAACCAGACATCTGCAAGGCTAATGTTAAAGCTGGATTTTAAAAAATTTTAGACACAGAATTGGATAGCCAGAAGGTTACGTATATGAACAAGTTCAGAGAGCAGAAAGTTATGTGCACACTTAGCTTAGACTAATTATATCTCGTATGTGTTAAAATACAGCTAAGACTGTAACATACACATGTTGGATCTACTTTTGCTGCAAAGGCTGTATCTAGGTACAGCTTGTGCAAGCAACCTTCTTCAATGTCATGATTGGGTGCGAACTTTGGGTTTGGTTGTCTGACATAATTATTTGAGATAGGTATATATATTTGCTATTCTGATGGGGACTTGGCCATTATAATACGATTTTCTAAATTTCTTCATCTCTTTGAACTTGACAGTGTGGGTACAAAGTTGTCTATGCATGACTGATTGTTGCCTTCGTTGACCTTTTAAATATTGCCACAAAGTTGCTCTGACTATTGATTTGCCTTATACCTAAAAAAATGAGTCTTGTCTGCCCTTGCTCCTGAAAAAATTTCATTTATTTTCTTCAATTCATGGCATGTTTTAGTTCTAGAGAAAACACGTGCTCTTCTAAGTGGCTGACTAAAGGACTGCATCACCAACTTGCAATGATGCCATCAGGCACCTGACCACACACTGAACTCATAGGCTCTCATAAGACACGATTTAAGTTCTAATTGTAGCTTTCACTCAGTATTCAGCCATGCCATGCCAAATCTGCCCACTGATTCTCTGACAAAGTTGATTCAGCAAACAAATGTCACTAAACCTCCCCATGACTGACAACTGGTTGACGCAATGATCCAAGCATTGCATCAACCAGTTGTCAGTCATGGGGAGGTTACAACAGGTCATCAACAATCAAGTGTAAATTTGGTATTTCCCACTCAGAATGTCTTGTTTGGTCCCTATGGAAATGGAATATCTTGTTTTGCCTAGATTATTGAAGACATGTCTTGTCTCATTATGTAACATCTCGTTTTATTCCTATCTGTCTTGTATCATTTCATAATAACCAGGACACATATTTTAAAAGCTAGGACACAAGAATTGCTTTGGTGTTTATGCATTAATTTAACCATGTTTCTTTTATGAACAGCTCTGTTAAAAACTTCTAATTCGCTATGAACAAAAATAGGTATTGATCAGAATATTTTCACAACTGCATTATTATTTCTAATTACTCATAAATGGGATTTTTGTAATTACTTATTCTGTAGATTAGCTGTCATTGATATGTAGTAGCTGAGCTTAAATTAATTCAAATCAAAGTCTCATAAAATGAGAGCAATTTGAAGTAGTATAAATACTAGGTATGCATTTAGTTTTCTTCACAAGCCTCTCTTCATATCTTGGGTATCAAAATTTCATTTCAAGTGTCAAGGAACCCATCCCAGGTGTGCAAGTGTACAGCTCCCCAGCAAATATACCCATGCTACCCTGCCTCATGAACCTTAGTTTTTTGTGTTGCATTTCACTTTGTTTTGCTTGACCCCTTGATGGACTCCAAACATTTAACTCAGCTTTGTGATTGGTCCAGTTTTCCTGTTGGTTTTGTTCCAAAAAATAATAATTGGAGAAAAATAATGAAAAAGATTGGTTGGACTTCATAATTTTGTTTTAATGTATCTGAGTTGAGGGGTTCCCTTTAGCTCTGGTCTAGTTTCCTTTGATTTGTTTCACTTATGTTCTCTTAAATTTATGATGGCTATTGCACATCTTGTCGAGATAAATTATTTCTACAAATGCCTTTAGATGTACCTAGGTAAGGAATTAGTGTATGTAGTAGGTATTGAACAGAGAGCACTGCTGGGCAAAACTACAATTTCTCTTAAGCATTTGTTTTCTACAAGCAAAAAAAGACAAATGTATCTCAGAAACTTTCATTGGTATTATTATTACCTAGCAAATTCATCACCAGAACCTACATCATGGAGTGAAAGATTCATTTGAATTTTCATCACAATGAATCGATTTTGAATGCTTATGCTTGTTTTGTTTTCAGGGAGAAAAAGGAGAAAATCTCCCACATCCTATGCAACATCAGAGATGCTATCTTGGTGAGAATTTGTTGCAACATCAAATAACATATAAAGACCATTATTAGCTTATTAGGGTTTTGTTATATCAAGTGTAAAAGTTTTTAAAATTATCTAATGTTTAAATATATTTATATGACAGTATTTTATCTGTATGCAAAATATTGTAAATTTATATGATTCAATGTTCAATTTTGAGAAATTATAGGTAGACAAACTGGGCTAGTTCTTCACATTTACTTGAAATTATCTACAAGTGCTTTTGTTCTGTAAAATAATTCGTCATAGATAGCCCATAAGTTACACTCCAAAATTATATACACTGTGAATCGTTTGTGCAGACGATCACGGGTAGCATGGCTACCCTGACACCGCCCGTCAGTTTAGAGGATCCCAACAACCAGGCGAGTGTCGACTACATTCAGGACGAAGCCTCGCAGATCGACTTCGATTATCCTCCCGAGTTCTTTGACCACACCGAGATCCTCTGGAGAGACAAGGGGGTGCAAGCTTGCTACGAGAGAAGCAATGAATACCAGCTCATTGATTGTGCCAAGTAGTGAGTATCATTACGATGGATTGTATCTTATAATTTGTGACGGCAATTAACAAAAATTATATTTTTACTGTATGAAGCTGAGAGCGAAAATTATTTTTGGAATAACATATAATATTCTTTTGTGTTACAAATGCAGTTAATTTTTACTATACATAGGCAAGTATGTGAAGATCAATATATTATCTCCTTCAGTCTGATCAGGATCTCGTTTTCTGTGTTGTGATTGTTGCTGTTATAAAGTCGCATTCTCAGTGATGGGTTTATTGGAAGCTTGTGATGTTAAACTTTGGTTACGTAACTTGTTTATTGTGTGGATTCTTCTCATGATATCCTCTGAAAAAAATTAAAGTTGAAATATCTGAGTTGGTACAGTCACAGGACAGCTGGCAGTACTGCTAAGAAGATAAATATTGCTTGTATCTTAGTAAATGCTGTATTATGAACTTTTTCCGTGAACACTACTTTCTATGGCCTTGGGTGGAATAAGTTATGTATTGAATATCTAAGCTATTTGTCAATCTTCGAAAAGTTTCCATAAGTAGAAAAATATTCCAGCTTCTCGAATTCCCCTCGCAATCTAATGTAATGTTAATTTTAAGTGCCAAGGTGTGTGAGACTTGCTGTGTGTCAAAAATGTAAGTTGATGTACACTTGCGTTAATTTTAAGTGCCAAGGTGTGTGAGACTTGCTGTGTGTCAAAAATGTAAGTTGATGTACACTTGCATACACCGAGATCCTCTGGAGAGACAAGGGGGTGCAAGCTTGCTACGAGAGAAGCAATGAATACCAGCTCATTGATTGTGCCAAGTAGTGAGTATCAAAGTCTAGTGTTGTACATCACACGTAGTCATCTGTAGAAATTAGTATCTTGTAGTCTTGTGTTGAGCATCACACGTAGAAAGCTGTAGAAATTAGTATCTTGTAGTCTTGTGTTGAGAATCGCACGTAATAAGCTGTAGAAATTAGGATCTTGTAGTCTTGTGTTGTGCAAGACACATAGTCAGCTGTTAAATTAGTATCTTGTAGTCTTGTGTTGTGCAAGACACGTAGTCGGCTGTAAAAATTAGTATCTTCTAGTCTTGTGTTGTGCATTACACGTAGTCATTTGTTAAAATTAGCATCATGTTATACATACAATGATCAAGATGTGCATATCTCGTGATAAATTATGAAAATAACATGTATCTAATGATGAAGTGATCAAG